>NC_069116.1:51303589-51468589 GCF_025612915.1 Magallana angulata
ACACCTCAACAGTAAGAATTAAAAAATAATTGCATTATAAATTTAATCATCTATGGTATCATCATAATACATGTATGCTAATTAGAAATTTCTTAACTCCAAAGATTTCCAGGACAAATAAAAACTTCAACTGAATTTACAAAGACATGCACACATGTACTGTTGTCAAAGTTCAGGATTGATGGACAAATGAAATTTCCTAGACCTAAATGCTTGAGTCTGCAGATAATGTGTAAAAGTTTCTGTATTAAACCACCTAATTTGAATAGGATAGAAACAGCATTTTTCACTTGCAAGAATTAACACGTTACACTCTAATGGACTTGCAGGTTTCACTTTTTGGGCCCATCTGAAGACACAGTTTAAGCATATAAATGATCATTTTAATTGAGGCTGTTCAGATATTTAACAAGAAAACTATTTTTAAAAGAACTTAACTGAAAGTTTCTCTACCTACAGAATGGAGAGAAATACATTTTGAAATGTATAAGACAAGCTGATATCTTTACACACCTTAGTGGACCCCGCACTGTCAATTTAACCACTTTCAATCTAACGGAGGAAGGAATGAAGCACATGTCATACCTCATGTAGGGGAACACTCTCTTGAAGGCTTTACTATAAAATCCCTGGGTTTGAAACCACAGGATGCGATACAAGAGGTACTAGATTCAGACCTCCTCTCCCATTGGCTCATGGATTCTGACACTTTAGAGCACACAAAACCAACTTGTTTTATTCCTTGATCTATTACCGGTAAATGCAGGTTTACATAATCATATGCTGTATCATCAACTCATTACATACTACTTTAACTTATTAAAAATAATCATTAAACATACTCATTGACTGTAGTACCTGATGTTCAAACAAATGCTGCTTTATTTTTCTTTTTATCCAGTACCATCTTTCCTCCACCCAAATTTGCAGCAAATTCAGAGGGTTTTTGTACATATTTCTACATTTACCTCAAAATGTGATGAAAACCATCATATTTCTTTTTAACACCTATTATAGAAATACTGTGCTTTTAATATTGCCATTTGGGGGGGGGTGTTGGGGTGTTGATTCACCATCCTGACTTAACAATCTCAGTAAGCCCTAAAATCGGTTGCAATGCAGTGTCATTCAAATTCTTTACTATGACAAACACCCAACACCCCTTTTTTCAAAAGCAGATAGTTTCTCAAGCAAATCTTTTTTTCTTTTCTATCTGCATTGAATTTTGGATAAAGGGTGTGAGACCTGAGTCACCGTGTTGGCTTTTCCTGCCTGACAACACAGCAATATTCACCGAGACCGAACCAGACCAACAATAAAGTTGTGGGTGTATGGGAGAAATTCATTTCATAGTAAAACTTTTACAAATTCTGTTCTAGAAATTGATTTGGACTTATTCACATTATGAGGCACATGAAGTCATGCTTCAGTGGTCATACAAAATATGATCATGCTTATTCAAAGTGCCATAGCGTCTTCTTTCCTGCTTGAGATGCGATGTATTTCAATGCATTGATTATTTCCACAGAAAAGTACTCGTTTGAAAATAGGAAAAACCAAATTGACCTGTATCCTTTATTAATACATAGGCCAAAGAATCTCAGTTAACACAAAAGGGTAGGGCAGATTTGGAGAACATAAGCCTTTACCGCCATTTGCCTTATGTGTAGGCAGTGACGGTTTAATTGTAGGGTATTAACCAAGATATATAGATTTATTTACATATCATGATCACAATATAAAAGAGAGCCTCTTGTTTAGCTTTACTGGGTGAACTCTCTTTTTATCGCAACAGAGAAGGTATTAACACCCTCTCTTGGAAATAAATATCTAATGAATTATCCAATGGATATCTACCTGAACCTACATGTATGTAAATACAGAACTATCTTTAACTTATCTTTCAGATAAACTCTCCTAAACTCTCACTCGCCTAATCTTTCTCTCTTTTTATGTAAAAACTAGTAAAATTCATCAATGAGTGATGTAATTTTGGGAGTTTCTTGAAAAATTCATTTACAATATGAATCATAAACTGTATGGGGCACAAAAGTATTATCTCAATGAACGTCTACCATTAAAATTACTTCCATGACAAAATATTAATTGAGTGTAATGGCCCAAATTTAAATAAATGCCAAAATTAACATATCGTGAAGTTACTATTAAAGTTTACACCATAATAAACTAAAACTGCTTTGAAATTCAAGAGATCGTCACAATTAGGTTTAAAACATACATGACAGCTTTTAAAGAGTACATGCAGTCCAGATGTTCACTTACAAGCTATTTTTACACATAAGTCATCAAGTTTGTGTGTGGTTATTTTTTTCATGGTGGCGCAAATTGAAAAAAAAAAATTGAATAAATCCAGGTGTGAATCTTACGGCACACCTGTGCTATCTGCTTGCCCTCCTTCACAGATCCACTTATTATCTGGTCTAATTTGATTTCTTAACAAAGCCATGGAATACAAACATGATAAAGCAGGACTTTCAAAAAATAAATAAAACATTCAAATCATCATTTCAAAATCTCTCCACGGTATGTTCATAAATGGCTTTTGACATCCTACTTTATGCCCTGATATAATACAACATGTTTTCCCAGAGCTCATAGAAAAACTTACAACACTCAATAGAAAAGATTCAATTCACCAAAATACAAAAAATCAGCAATAACTATCGTCACTAGATGTCTGGTCCAATAAACACAATAAAACTAATTAATTGCTCATGGAAAAGGAACAAAATTTACAAAGATTACTGGAATAAAATGAATCCAAATTCTAACGTATGACACTATCAACAATACAAGAACTTTGATGTTTAAATATTCAATAATGATAGTAGTTAAACTATTTTCAAAACTTTGAAGTCTTGTAAATTGTATCTATAAATAAGGGATGGCAATCAATAACACTATTACAGTAACAATTGGTTAATTAATGTCAACTTAATGACTGGATAATATTATGATTTTTTTTTTTTTTTTACACAATTTTGAATGGTTTCACCTCTTCAAAATAAGCTCTATTTATACATAAAAAGGGACTTTGATTTTGAGTTGTTAGAGTCTAGTGATGGTTTTAAGTTTTCATTCTTTTGCCATCATTTAGGCACAATTAGGGAAATGCTGGACAGCTTGAGCTATGTCACAATGTGCCTAGATTTACATGACAATCTGGGGTTACTAGGAGAGCCTTGTAGAGTTGTGGCAACAGGGGGATGTCTAGGATGGACCACTCTATCCCAGCCACCCACTGTCACCGACAGAAGTAAATCAAACTTAGCAGATGTTCTAATGGCATCAAAAGTGAAGAAGTTGATAGTGACTTAGTGTAACCATTTACCAGTACATGTACTTGTGATTATATGTAGTAACTTTCCAGAAATCTGTCTACGCATCTTTAGTCATGTTCTATGTAGAACCTTAATAATAATTTAAAAACGGGTGACAAAGTTGTAAAAGTTGTTATACAATTTCTGAGTAACCGGATGATTCAATTGTTACATCATATTGACAGCGATAAAAAGAACTACTGAATGAAGACTCAGTATTCCGTAATACTATCGATGATAAGCAAACAATTCTCAGAATACCAGAGAATGAATCAGAAGAGTGTTTGGCTGCAGATGCCAAACCACTCAAGAGAGATTTTTTCTGCATGTGTAGTGAGAAAATAATGCTCTATTTTTAGCCTAAACCTTTACTATATACTAGATCTATGCTTTTTTATGTATACCTCTTTATCAATAGCAACTTGCCCCAAATACACAGGCAGTGAATCATAACCATCGCTCAAGATCAAAGACCAAATCATAACAAAATACCTTGTAAAACAACATACCACGCTCGTGTTTTTATATACAATACACAGTACATCTTCACATCTCATTAGATCTTCGACATTGATTAAATTCATCTAGACTTGAACCTACGGGCCATGGTCTCCAGGTTTTTCATTGGAGTTCCGTGCCCCCTAAAAATGTTAAGGAGAAAATGTGCATTCATGTTTCTGTGACGCCCCATGACACGGCATGTCATCCTGCGGAAGACAGCCAGTAATAATAGTCATGTAATCCGTCAACAAGCCCGTGTCACCGCTGGGCCAGTCTGTGGTTTTTTTCATACAGAGGAATACAGTGATATATGTCTGATAGTTCTTATGTGGTTTTATTTTCCCCCCACTATTTCTCTTTTCTCACCTCTAAAAAGATTTTGGATTTATTTTTTTTGCATAAGTCAGTAAATGGTTATCAATTATAAGTTATTTTCTTGCCTCAGCATGAGGAACCCTCCGATTTCTGTTAACTTTTCTAGCACATTTGTACATGCATATAAACAATCATAAAGAATTGACATTGTTTCCTGAGTATTTCCAATTATTTGACATTGAATGTCATAAACCTATACCCTATATGGCTTCAACTTGCATATGGATAAACTACCCAGTCAAAATCTACTGTCTCTAGAAGCTGGTTGTCAAGGAAAAAACATGTCATGTTATATATCAATTTTCTGACACCCTTGATTAAAAACACTTCTCAACATCCCTAAATCTGTTCACTTATAAAAAACTTAGTTTAAACAGCAATAGTTTTCTCAATAAAAAATCATAACTTAAATGCATAAAACTTCAGCCCATCTTGTAATTAAATCTGTCAGGAAATGCATGGAAATTTGCATTAAAATGCAAGTAAAAGATAGAGTTATCTCCCTGAAGAGAGGGTCAGGGCATGAACCTTATTGAATCTATATGACCTTTAAGACCATTTTAGCGCTAAAAAGTAGAATATGTATAGGCAATATTGATGGTCTAAGTAACTATCTGCACATTGTACAAATCATTCATTCTTAATATGCAATTAATTTTGAGTGTCCTTTACAGAACCTATGGAAGGTAATTCATTATATAAAATTAATCCTTTTTTTTTTTTCATTTCATTGTCTTTTCAAGAATTTCTTAAGAAAAATTTTCAGTCATTTAACCATAGTTACTTGGTAATAATGCACCGACCAGTTATTACACCTTATTTACTTACAATTAACTTTTTAAGTAAAAAAAATTTGAAATCTCTTCAAACAAATCAGAAAATCTTTTTTTACACACACTCAAAAAACTACAACCAGGATGAAAACAAAAAACCAAAGCATAAATGAGTTATAGTCTGAAAACACTTACATCATTTTAATTGCTTTGTAGTCAGCATTTCTCCTGTAGAAGATATGCACTGTATCACTCGATCCATACATCACTGAAGAGACGAGTTTTGATGAAAACCCAGTGTTGGCAAACTCAGTCACCACTTCTTGTCTAATGCTATTTATCATGCCGCTTTCCTATGATTTTATTAGCCACTTGTTGTAAATGACCTTGACCCCAATAAATCTAAAGAAGCTGCTTCCTTTCAGGATGCAATCAGGGGGCTAATATACTCCAAAGCCATAATCAATAATTACCTAGATGGTAAAAAAAACTTTTGGATTTCTCACCCAGTTACATAATATAGATTGTACAAATAGAAGCAATCATTTAGGAATGCTCATTGACTGAGTCATGACAAAGCACTCGGGCTTCCCCTCGCTCAACAACCTGTGCAGGCATCCCCAGAATTCTACACCTTGCATGTTTGCTGCATACCGTCATCGTCAGCTGTCAATACATTCTGATGACATTAATAAGCCTTCCCCAATACACACAACCAAATGTTCACACAAAGAATTCAATCTTCAGTTTATATGGAAACCATTCACCTAGCTCTGTACATTACTCAAATCCTTCAAATATAGAATTCTAAAAGTCTTGATTCAAATATATCTTAAAGTAGAAGCCAAAACTGCAAATGTTAGAAGAGCAAGTGAAGCTGGCTTGACAAGACAAACAGTGCAATTCATCATCAAGACTGAGTTTGACATAGAGATTCTGCACCTTCATCCAAAGGTAGAATCTAGACACACAGAATCATTCAAGTCTGCATAAAAGGAAAAGTCTCTCTCACTCAATAAAATTTCAAAGCAAATCAATTTTAAGAGCCGCAACATTTCATTTCAATATACATTGGGTAAAAAAGCCAATACCCAATTTTTGCGACTGTCTAAATCTTTTCGGTCAATGGTCCTCTTCCTGCTCAATGCGGTCAGACTGATCCCGATATTGATTTCTGTTAAGGATGTTTTCTGCTGTCTTGCACAGCAAATCAGTAATGATTTGACAACAGCAGCTGATTAAGTCCTGTTTTACTGAATGGAGCCATTTTTCCTTACAAGCACTTTCAGAGGACACAGACTTTTGGAGACAATGACCAGTGAGCCAAGATTTAATTACAAGGCCAACACAAAGATTCATAACTTCAGTGGCAACAACTTCATACAAAACTGACCCCAAATAGACAACATATGCTGCCAATGTAAATAAGAACCAGACAAAAGATAATTATTAATATATATCCATGGAACTAAATATCAGTTTCATGAAATGGATATGTATGACATAAGGTCCAATGTGTACGTATTTGTTGCATAATGGTCCACACAGAGTATGCAAATAGTCCTTCTGCTGTATTCAAAGAAAAACTTATTGAATTCAATTAGGTTTCATTCATAATTATATAGAAAAAATGTAACACAATTATCTCTTGAGAGTCTTGTAGAGGAAAATAATTGGAAGCTATTTTTAGCCGGGCTCTGCTGAAAGCAGAGTCCTGGCTATAGGCAGGCAAATCGCCAATGTTACTATAAATAGCACAAGTAAACAAAAAACCAAACAGCGTCAAGGTAAAGCTTCCGCTATACCAAATAGTTACACAAAGAGCCACGTTTTGTCAAACGTGTTGGCATTTTGTTTCTTTTTTTTTTAATTTCGAATGAATTGTCTACATGTATCTTTTTTAGTTTTCTTATTAATTACGTGTTTTTAAAACATTACTATGCATTTTGGACACATACAATGCGCATGAATTTCCATGAACTACTTTGCTGCGCGCTGAAGAAATGGGGATTGAATATATAATGCTTGTTGCAAAATTCAAGGCAGCAACTGTTGAACTTTTTAACTTCTACTAGACAGACATATTTTTTGTTTATAGCCGCTTACAAAATTTAGTCGCTCTCTGATGCTTTGCCGACATTAAAAGCAAGAGAGAGAGAGAGAGAGAGAGAGAGAGAGAGAGAGAGAGAGAGAGAGAGAGAGAGAGAGATTTTTTCAGTCTTTACAATATTACTTATTAGGTTTGTTACTGACTGTTTAAAGAAATTTGTGGGGTCGGTAAAGTCCATAGAAGGCGAGGCGGAGCCGAGCCTTCTATGGACTTTACCGACCCCACAAATTCCTTTAAACAGTCAGTAACAAACCTAATAAGTGTTTTGTTTTGTCGAGGACCTAAAGTTTGATAAGTAAACAAACGTTTGTGTAGAAAATCAGTTCAAATAACGTTACGTCCGCCATGTTGCGTTATAAATTTTGACGCTTGCCTTTTAAAGAAATTTGTAAGGCAGCCACGTGACGTGTTTCATCCAATGACGTCGCGACATTCTAGTCCGAGGCAAAACAAAATATGCATAAAGACACACCAAAAGAGCCCGGCTTTCAGTACTTCAGTACTTTGATTTGTTTCTGCCATGTTTTGTTTGAGTGAATTTCTTTTATAAAAATATAAAAAGCAGGTAAAGGGAGTAGATTTGAAGGAAATTTAACATAGAAAAAAATTTATTTAAGCCAAGTCTGTATTTAAGCACACGTTAGAGAATCAATAGCAGTAATTACCCGTCAACAAGGTACTAAGCAAGACGTGTCAATTAAAAAATAATCTTTAAGCGCCTCTGTAGACAGAATTCATTGACCCTACTCCCCTGTCATTGAATGGAACTTATGAATTATATATACATATATTATTCCTAGGTAATCAATCAAACGAAATAGTTTACAATCTACTGGCTTCTTATTGAAATGTGATTCTCTCCTTTTAAAGGAACTTGTACAGATAAAAAACACTGTCTGATCCAATCTCTTCATATCCATAAATATTTCAAATACTTGTCCAGGTCCCCCCCTGTAAAACAAGCATTTCCACTTGATAAGGTTTGATTACCATATGAATAAACTAATGTCTGGCATTTACTTTAAGGGTGGGAAACTATGTTGAATTCAATGCACAGGTATTAAAAAAAAAAAAAGCACGGCCAGGTAGAGACATTTTACCAGTGTGCACACAGGCAGGTTCATGCCTGTCAAACATGCATTCACCGACAAATTTCTAATTTTACACAGGCCCCCACCTACATACATTTTTGTTCCAAAAATCATCTCGACATTGAAGACAAACAATCTTCTACTCCACATTCATGTATTACCGACTATATAGGTTCTAATTTGTTGTTTACCAGACTGATGAATTTGTAACCATGACAAAAACGGCCGGTAAATGGGAAGAGAAAAAAAATTGTGACAAAAGATAGTTGTCCTTTGTCAGACACGAGTCCAAAGGTTGCCAGTTATCAAACTTTGGTCTCAGAACCAACACCCAGATCATGTTCTTTTGGGGAAAAGGGGTAAGGTGTTTACAAACAATGTGGCTCTTTATGGCGGGACTTAGCCCATGTTTGGAGAGATCGGTCTGAGCGGCTCAGGCTGTACCATTAGATGTACATCTATGCTCAACAGGAAACATCATCCCTTCATCAATCGGGCAAAGGAAGTGCTTACATCAGGAAGTTCTAAGAATGAAATACTTGAAATGTAATTCTTATAGGCATGTACAATGCACTAATCTGAATTATACAACAAGTCTTTGTTACTTAGGTTTATTTAACACATGTCTACACCATCGGATGTTATATGGTTTAATACAGGTCCATAGCATCAGATTTGTCCTTTTTGATAATTGAACTTAACCTGAACTTTGGATTTAGATATACCATTTATTTACAACAATAACAGAGACGGTATTTAGGTATGTGTTAAGACAATTAGGCTGATAAAAAATAAAAATGAAATTTTCAAAGCAGAGGGAAAGAACTGGTACATGGATAGATTAAACTCCCCTGTGCGCCATATCTATTTTCACAGATAACTATTTCAGTCAAGAATTTCACGGTGTTGCTGGGCAAAAATCAACAAGTGAGAAAAACATGAAATCTCCCATAGACTTGACTGCTGACAGAGAAGCTCTCACAAGCCTCTCTCGATGTCTTTAACACATGCCACAATACAGAACCGAGATCAGAGCCCAGCTCAGCCAGCCAGCCAGCTGTTCTATGCTCCCTCCAAAACACATCTCCCACATAATAACAAACAGACCCCCACTGGACCCTAGTCACTTAGCTAGCCTCTTGTGTCAAGTCCTACATCACTGAGTGACCACTGTCCAACAAAATGCAAGTTAAAATTGTGAAGTACATAAAAAACCCTCAAAACCAGTTTTATACAACACATTCCTAAATCCCGCTTTTTAAAACCGCTAAACAAACCGTTTAGCTTGAGATTTTTTCTGCACCACTAGCACATACCTGAGCAGAGGAATGCTGTCCAATTATTCCCGAGCCCGGTGGGAGAAACCAGCGGTCAATTCCAGTGTTTAGTATCTACTGTTAACATTACACTCTCTGTACCGAAGACAACTGCTGAAGATGGCTACATCCACTGGTACAGCTGGTATATATGTACGGCAATCAATAACAGCAAACAGAAACTAGGCCATCGCTCTGACTGTGTGTGAAGTCATAATGTGGATGTCAGATACTTGCTTACTCATGCAAGGTTTAAATGGCAAATATGCTTTACTATAAGGAGGTTCATGGTGGGAAAAAGGTGTATATAGAGGTTCATTACAGGAAAACCGGCTCAAAGAAAATGATATCTTAGGGATTATAGAACAGGTGCTAATAACTTTATTTACAAGCAGGCATTGTTTGTAAACATATTTATATGTAGTACAATGTGCTTTAATACTACATAAAGTCACAATCATCAAAACAAGACTTTTTATTTATGAGCAAGTTATGCAGATCAATTTTTTTTAATTGCACATAAATTCTGATACTGTTAATTGGAAAATTATTTCCCTTTTAAAAAAATATGACATTGAAAAAATCTGAGTGCATGCATTTCAGATCTTGCTTTCATTGTATTTGTACTCATATAACTGCAGTCATTTGCTATATATGCTTCAATACGAGGGTAATGAGAGAATGACTAATTTTTAACCACATTTAAAATCAGGTACCCATCTACCGAAGGGTACAATATTGAAGAGGCTCTAACACAATATACATCAGGTGCAATAATGAGTCAGTCGGTGCTGATGCCCAGACAAAGCTTGAAATGAACACACCCCAGGGAACATTATAGTAATGTCTGAGAAAGGCCCTCGGAGGGAGCCTACAATGGTCCTTTAGTATTTCATAACTGAGGCAGACTTCCTTTGAGTTTGTAATAACCTTACAATTGACAATTAAAAAGCCCTTAAACAATACACCCACCCACACATCACTGGGAATTATCTAAATAAAGCGCTAAGTTCCTTTCATCTACTCGGGGTGATGTGTGGAGTAGATGAAAGAGACCACATCTTGCTTATAACTCATAACAATAATCAGTGCATTCTAAACCCCCCCCCCAAAAAAAATGATTTAGGTAAAATTAAAAACCACCGAAAACCAAAAAAAATCATTGTGCACTTCGGTAACATTTTAATGACCAAAAAATTATGAAAATAATCCAACTTCTCTACGTTTTCAAGCAGTGTTGTGACCTTCACTTAATCTTTTTATATGTGTTACCAGTTTTTTTTTGTATATTTACCAAAGTATTAAATCATTTTCAAAACTGAAACTTTTGCAGGTGAAGTACCAGTACATGTACCTTATACAAAGTTTTTGCGTTAAATGAGCAGAACTTTGACAACAATACATTGCAATACAGTTTTATTGCAGAACTGCATGTAAATCTTCAAACTCCATCTAAGTGCATGACTAATCAAAACACAGTAGCCGTATAAACTTCACAGCAACAGTTTCTCTTTAGTAGTACTATAACATCCCTCTTGAGATTAAGATTAGCAATATATGCATAATTCTTTGTCATGAAGAGATCTTGATTTTGACTCCAGATATCAGGTATTGCCTGATATTTCAAATGATCCACTGTGTTTGATGTGATTGCCTTTAGCTTTCCTCAGACTATTAACATGACTTATTAACTAGCAGTACAGACTCAGCTAAGCTATGTGGTTAATAGGTCACCCGGGAAAATAGGTCACTATAAATTGCCTCAAATTGGCACTCGTAGTAATAATATAATGCAGTAAACACAACTATATTTCTCAAGTTTATAAAAAAGATAAATCAAAGAATTCAATTTCAAATTGGGTTAATTCAAAAATGTCTGGAACATTATTCTGCACTAGGTTTTATTGAGAGGGGCAGGATTACTTGTTGCCTGATCGTATGGTTTCTTTACGTCAGTATCATTACAAAACAACAAGATAACAAATATTGGATCTCTGATGACAGTCAATTTTTTGCGCTGTATATTGTGTGATGTTGGTGGCTAATTGTATCGTATTACTTGATTATTACTCAAACTAGACCACTCAGTGCATGCAATTGTGGAGTGATCAGCTTAAAGTGGCATACGATTCCAGTAGCTGATCTAGTTAGGCGAACAAAGAAAAGGAAAAAACGCAAAGAAACCACCAATCAATAGAGCAAAGCAGTTGTTATTTCCTGGTTTAGAAAAATTATGTTCGTCTTCAAAATTGTTACACTAGATGCCTTACAGGCCCATACTTAACATGGAGGTTTCCTGGCCTACACCCAGAGGGGCTATAAGTAACACAGAGCTCCAATCAAATACAATACTAAATCATTTAGCTTGGTATTCTCTGACCGCCAGATTTGGGGTTTTTCATGACCTCAACCTTCAGTTTGTGCGTCATTTTATGCCTGTTTCAATAAAATATACACGCCTCATATTTTGCTTACTGTGCTGGATGTTCACTTACAAAAACCTAACAGATGCGAATTCTCTGCCCATTAAAATAAAGTTGCTTCAATTTGTAGTCATTTACTAATAAAAAATTGTACATCATCAGCATGCATAGGCCATTGATTGTACAAAAAAAAATAATAAATGCAAAACTAAGAGTAGATTAAGGTAAAATTGGTAACTATTATACATGTATTGGAAAGTTATCTAATAGCAACAATGGATGAATGGATTTGATAATGTTAAAGGACCAGTTCAACTTTGTGAATGACAATAGTTGGGAGAAAAAAAAGTCTGCTAATTGCTAGTCTGTTAATGACAAAACTGAATAATTCAAGTAAAACTAGAAATGAATACCTTTACCCTCAATACTGAATGGATAAGTTATTTGTTTTGACGAAGGTATTCAAAGACAATAATGAATACATCCAATAGTTTTTATTAAATTCACGTTTTCAGATAAAGATAACTATGTAATTAAGTTTTAATGAGCAGTCTTTTTTTTTTTTTAAAGCAAAAAAACATTTTCCAATCATTGCAATATGAATGTATTAATATCTTTCAGATCAATTGCAACTGAATGTAATGTAATAACTTCAATTTCAAATGACAATTAAATAAATAGTGTTGGATTTTGGTACAATGGGTGCATGCTTCCATTAAAAAGTTCTCTAATACATCACTCGTGGTGTGGTGCATTTTCAAATTTTATAAACGATCTGCTTGATAGAAGCCCAGAATCGCAAGCCCTTCAGACATTAAATTCAATAAAAAAAAAATTATCCTGGATAAAACAGTTTCTCATTGGTGAATTCTGGACATTTAATACATCAACAGAAACCTGGCAGTATTGAATTTTGAAATGTCTGTCACTCGGGCCAGGTATGAATACATGTCCTGGGGATAATCCAGTGCAGTTTTACTGTCCTCTGATGTTTCTACAAGCTGTAATTGTTAGCAGCGTTACTGTTGCCATTATACTGTGCTTATAAATGTCACCTATAGAAACTGTAGAGTTAATGTTTCCTTGGGGTACTTGTCTCTATGATGGTATCAAAAATTGAGTTCATTACAACAATTTTACAAGCTATAGAAATATGATGCAACAACAATAATTTTTTTCACCCTGCTTTCCTTTCCAGTTATTTATTCTAATGTTGCCTTGATATAGCTCAAACATCTAGACAATAATCCTTAATGTCCAGAATGTAGGTCATCAAAAAAGTTGATACCAATTTTTTCCTGAATGCCAAGAACAGAATATTATTTGAAAAATGTCCTTGCTGCAAGGGTCAAATATGAAGAGGAGGTTAATTTAAAACACATCGCATCACTGCAGCTAACATTAAATTTTCTATCTGTATTTGCTTTACGGCCATCTATCAGTCATTTCTGCCCATTACTATGTCACAACACAACCTTATCAGAACTAATTTGTGAGGGGCTTAACCTTCATTTTTCAAATCGTCACCCAAATATTGCTACTTAAGTCTGCCACCATGTCGAATCTGTCACTGATCTGTTAACAAATATCAAGACTTTTTCCCCCCAATCGATATTCATCTTGCGGCTTCTTGTAATTAAATGATACATTCCTACACCAGATAAGTGCAATCAACATCGGCATTGCTTGGAGAATGAGATGCTGTTCAGGCAAGTCCCTGTTAGATAACTTTTCCATAGTACAGTCCTACTCAGCAGTGATCCCATTTGACAAAATTGACGTTTCCAGGTCAATCTCGATTCCTTCAAAAACAATAAAGTTCCTTGTCGCCTTCGGAAGAAATACTAAATAGCCTAAAGATGTCACTGCTTCAACACACATCCTTATGATATTGGAATTGTGACGACAGGCACTCAATGGCATCACATCACGAGGTCAACGTTCCAAGATATTTTAAAAACAAATCTTAAGTCGCATACAAGGAACTAATTTGTTTTCCCATCTACACCTGTTTTGCTTTGAAAATTAAAGAATACAAGAAGAAAGTGGTTAAAACCAGGAAAAAGTTTTGTCATGGATTCAATTTATATCATATATAGCAACACTGGCTTTGAATCCAAATTTGGCATTATCTTTATGTTCATTTTGGTTGTAATCAATATACTTACATGTATTTTTTTCACCCTGAAAATGGTTCTATTTTTGTCGAGCTAAATCTGTAATTCAAATAACTGATGCAGCGGCAGAACATTTTCCCCCTGCATCAAAGACCTGATATCCCATTAAAAGTGCACTCTGTTTGGAGTTTAATGTTTATTACCAGTAGAGAGAGATTACATTACAGCCACCATTATACATATTCAGGGCTCAACAAAAATTTTTTTTTCAATCAGCAGCTGCACTTTGTAACACAGATAAATACAAAAAACAGCCATCACTGGAGTACAAACACAAAAAGAAAATCTCTATCAATGTCAAGATATTCAACAACAAACCTATTTGGGAGCCGACAGCTTGCTTTGATAGCCGAAGATCAATACAAACTCTGTTTACGCCGTACATAACCCAATTATCTAAATTAATAAAGAAAATAAGTCAACCTTTCAAACAAAATGTAAGAAAAATTAGCATGTTAGATCACATCAGTTAGGGCTATATCAAAATACTACTTTCATTAAAATCCCACTAACTTGATACCTAAGGCTGGAGACAAAATCATATGCGGGTCATAAAGTATTATGTCCCTACAGTATCAATATAGTGAACTATAGAAATATCCAAAACCATCAAGGCTGCAGCATCTGGAATGTAATAATTGTGATTCAAGAATGCTACCCACATTTTGCTTCACTCTGAAAAAACATACATACATACTTTGCTGCAAAGTTTGGTTCAAGGACGTTCTGATAATAACGACTTCAATGTATTAAATCTTGATCTTCTTGATGGGAATTTTCCCTCTAGAGCTGTTTTTTATGACTTTTATTAGAAGTATTATTTCTTTTCCATTTAATGTTTCATAGAATATGAGTACATTCCAGATGTGAAAAATTGCTTTCTTTTTTTACTACTTTTAAGTAATGACACGTGTATTAAGCAACCAGAATATTTATTCTTGCAAGCTATAAGACCATTAATAATTTTCCCTCTTAAAAATGTTTTAACAGATAATGATTTTTATTTTCACACAACATAAAAACTCCCCGAAATAGACCTATCAAAAAAAATCTTTATGTACCTGTTAAATACAACAATGCAAAATATTACCAGGTAAGAAATACAGGTAGACTTTCTATATAATATACATTTCAAATTACGATTCAGCAATCCAGTCATAGTAATCTGAACATAAATAATATCACATATGATTTTGGTAAATCCTACACTTCCTCTTTTTTTCTATTTAGCTTTCAATAAAAGTATGGTAAGCAATATTGCCATTAAAGAGGAATAACTCTTGATAGTGAAATATAAAAGCAATAAATTTTTGTGCAAGAGAAAACAACTCTGTATATATTATCAGTTTCTTCCAACAAAGTACATAGAGTCTCATGTTTGCATTTTAAGCTTTAGTTTGGAGTTTAAATCCTAATCTGAGACTCCTTTGACAATTAGTAAACCCCAGCTTTCATTATTTGATGTTTGTAACAATATATATGGCTATACTGGTCCAATCTTGTGTCTCAACCCCTGACCCAGGGGCCATGAATTTCACAATTAGGGTGGAGGGCTTCATAGAAATCATAACCATGAAATTACTTTTTCTAAAATACTTAATGGCGTATAGAACAGCTTTTTCTAAGGTTCATTACTTTTACGCTGTAAGGGCATTTTGACCCAGCTCTAGGTAGGGCCTAAACACCTGACTTTCACAATTTAGGTAGAGGGCTTCATGGACTTCATAACTATGCGTTACTTTATCTCAAATATTTAATGGAGTAGAGAAGATTTTCTACGATTTAATACATTTTCGCTATATGGCCATAATGACCCTATCATAGGGCCTAAACCCTTCATCGAGGGATCATGAATTTCACAATTTTGGTAGAGAGCTTCATGAACATTATAACCATGCATTAATATTTGACACTGACCACAAAAAATAGCTTAAACTTGGACTAGATGATTGATGCTATTAATTGTACTGCCTTCATGCATGCAGTTTCATCAAAACTAATAAAACACAATCAAAAATAATAAAATGCAAACTGCAAATGAAATAATAAATTGTTTTTATAAATTTAATTATATATATTGTCCAGGGATCAACATTAAGGGTTGCCCAATTGTCAGGGCAAGTAAAATGTCATTTCAGTCAAGTGAACTATATTATAATACTGGGAGTCAGAGGCAAGTAAAAGGATGACATGTGTAGACTGTGCACTTGCACAGAATGTGTAATACATGTATTAACATTCCAAAACTAGTGCAAGATTTACTGCAGCATAAATAATTAAATTGCAAGTTTTTGGCATATGTGCAGCCAAGAAAATTTTCTGAACCAAATATTTGCACAGAATGTAATAGGAAATTATGTTAATCAATTAAAATTTGATATAAAACAAGTGTATATTTTTGTGCACCCTATATTGCATTTTAATTGTACATGTATGTGATGATCTGTAGATAGTAGCTCTACAACATTTCAAACCAAATTTTTACGATAGAGCTGCAGCTGAATAGAATTAAATGAAACATATGTTCAAACTCTGATTAATTGTTGTGATTTTCTTTTTTTAATTTTCAGTTCTTGATGATCTGCCCAAGGACAGGGTAGCATTAATCATATCAATTTTACTCACTTTTACCTTGCATGTTGCTGCTGCCATCATACTTAAAAATCAAACAAAATATCAATTAATTTCAAAATGCAGTTACATTTACCATCAAACTATTTCATTAAAAAATTTGAAACTGTATGAGTGGGTCTTCCTCGTTTGCCGCATATTAGTCAGACCCCAAGAGTCAGAACTTTGATACCAAGAAAAGAGTTAAGTTACTCTTTATGCATTAATGAATTTAAAGCAGTTTAAATACAATCTGGTCATACTTCACATATCAAAACTTGTCATAAATTAAATTACTTGTTATTTCTGAAATTTCGATATTTCAGCCCCAGGCAACAGTCTGCAGGTGCGAAACCGACAACTTCCGGTTGATTTACAAAGCGAAAGTTTCATTGGTTGGTTGAAAAGAATTGACTAATGAAATCACAGATAACATATTCGATACAATTTGCCGGTGTAGACGTCCGAGGTAGAAGACGAAGGGCTGAGAGAAAATCCATCGGCATCCTCGTAGTGTGGAAAATTGAAGAAGAAACAAAATGTGGTCCATCTTAGGAAAGATGATGTTGATATTTCTGCTGGTACTGCCATGCACAGTTATGATTTTTGAGAATGGTGAGTTGTATTGAAACATGATTGTTTTTCAATACTACGTGGCATATTTTGATAGTAATTTAAATGTAAAATTTTGTCTCGTCTTCAAAAAAATATGAATGTGTCCTCAGCAACTTTACTTTAAAGTATTACACAAGGTTGATTTGAGCTCATTTTTAATTTTGAATTGATTGTTAGTGTTATTGTTACCGTCGAACTGTGTCTACCCACAACAGCTGTGATAAGATATTGTTTACTTATCATATATGTTTGCTTTCATACCCTGGGATCTAAAATAAAAAAAGTTATGACTGCAATCAAAGGAAAAGAATATTTGCATATAGTTTGAAATAATGAAGGTTTCATCGGGCTTGATTAATCTAACACATTAAATTAATGTGTTAGACTTTGAAATATGGGTGATTTCCTTCTTTGCCCCCATTAAATGATAAGTTATCATGTACATATGTGTTTGTAAGCGTCCTATTATGTTATATTGTGTATATACTCGCACAGACTACAAGAGAGGGAGGAGACTTACTTAAATACTGTTTTGTTACTGAACACAATTCATTCTCTTTTGCTCAATCATGACAGTCGTTTATAAAATGCAAGACATGACCACTTTAAACATGCAAGAACATCACCCAAATTGGCAATATTGCATATAATCTTCTTTGAACTTCAAAGGCATGAAAATTTGATGTAAAGGAAGACAGATATGACAGATGTATAGGAGGGTTTTTTTTAAAATGAACTGCTTTTTGTACTGAAAAGACAAGAATTTAGACTTCAGTGTGTGGTGGGTATCTCTTCCCCTTATAAAGGTAAATGTGTTCTTTTTTGTAGATAAAGTAGCTGTGTATGCTCAAGATGGAGATTCTGTAGAAGGAGAGGATGACGAAGACACTGTTGTTGAAAATGAGGATGGGGTAGAGGATGCAGACCAGGCTGTTACTGAAAAAGAAAAGGTTAGACATAATGACAAAAAGCATGAATAGCACAGAATTATTCAGGAACTGTGTGCAATAAGTTTATCCTCAATGTTACCTCTATCAAAGCAGTGGAGGTCACAAAAGTATATGAATTAACTGGACCATAATAAAGTAATTTAAGATGTTTGTACTGTGACTTTAAAAGCCGCAATGTTGTATTGTAGGAAGATGAAGAGGAATCGACTGAAGAAGATCAGCAGCTGAAACCTTCTCCTGATGCAGATGCTGTAATGCTCTTCACAAAACCCATTGGCACCACTGGTGGGTTAAACATAGCTTTTCTCCAGACTTGTTGACATATATGTTAATCTTTATAATTTGAAACAAGTAAAATCAAAATGGTCCAAAAAAGAAGGTTTGAATATGTTCTAGACTGAAAAGAAATTAGGATTATATATAAAAAAAAATTTAAAAAAAATTTATGTTCTAATGTTGGTAAAACTCGAGGTAAATAAACTTTAAACAAATGAAAGCAAGTAACAGCAAGCAGAATTCTTAAATAGACTCTGACTTTCCTGAGCCTTGCAATATTAACTGCAGTTGTTTTAAACTTATTTCATTATTGTGCTATAAGAAAAACAGCTACTCACACTTTTCATTGTATTTGATTTTGAAGCTTGTGTCTGCTAGAACCACTTTTACTTTCCATTCTAAACAGACTTTATGACTTTCTATCGTAAATTCAACTGTTAAAGAATTTATTTCATGATTTATAAAGAAGTTTGATAGTTGCATTAACAGTTAAACTTATCTTCATAAGTAAAGAAAGTGCATATTCAGTGAGTTGCAACATTGCCATTTTTGATTTGACGCACTTTTCAAGTGCAAAAAAGATTTAACTTTTCTCACATATAGCATCTATAGGTAAATTAAAAATATTGACTATCTGGGTTATCATGTGTTAAATTCATGGATTGCCATTGTTTTTCATTAGATTTGCCTGCTGGCCATACCATCAGGTTTTTGGTTGGGTTCACCAATAAAGGAGAGAAGACCTTCACCGTGCAGTCACTCGAGTGTTCCTTCAGATATCCCCAAGACTACAACTTCTTCATTCAGAACGTGAGTGAATATACCAACAGTATCACAAGTAAAATGCACAAAGAATTACTGCAAAATGAGATGATATCTCAGGTTAAATGTTAAACATGAATTTGGTGTTTTGATTTCTAGTACACAACAGCTCAGTACAACCAGGATGTGGGGTCAAGAAAACAAGCTACATTTGAATATGGATTTACCCCCAATGAAGGCTTCGCTGGTAGACCCTTTGGCTTGTCCATCTTGTTGAATTACAAGGACGAGGTAATTATTAATTAATACATCTGTTTCCATTTGCTGAATTGAACCAGTTAGGTCCTTAAATTTCACAAAGGCTCAATGAATTTCAGAGAAGCTGAGCTTTTTATAATTTTGTGTTTGTGAAACTGTTGAATATAACCATTTGCAGAGGCTGTTCAAGAATTATTTCTAATAGTTGAATTTGCCAAATATGAAATTTCAAGTACAGTTGATCTTCGATATTTCAAACATCAATATCTCAAATACAATGGATATGTCAAAGTGTTTTGTAGTATTTTACCCTCGATATCTTGAATACTTGAATATCTCAAAGTTTTTAAACAGTCCCATTTAGTTCAAGATAATGAAGTTTGACTGTATTGAAATTAGGTCATAGAAGTCAGGATCAAAATAAACTTCCACATTCAACAATATTTACTTTGCTTAAACTCTTAAAGCTTTTGATACACCATTCATATTGTAAAATTTGAATGTTTTAGGAAGGCAATTCATTCATGAGCCCTGTATTCAATGAAACTGTCAACATTGTGGAACCAGATGAGGGATTAATTGATGGAGAAACGTATGTATTTTCTTCTTTTCTGGGAAGAGTTTTATTTTTGGCATCATAAAAATTAAAAATACATAGGATGCATAAACATTTAGGATAAAACAGAAAGGGAAAATTGAAAGCAAGGAACAGCAAGCAGAATTCTTAAAATAGATTCTGACTTTCCTGAGTCTTGCAATATTAACTGCAGTTGTTTGAATCTTATTTCATTTTTTTATTGTTATAAGAAAAACAGCTACTTACATTACTGCATAATTTTTTACAACTTGTACTATAGAAGTCACTTCTTCAATTTGGATTCTTTACTAAAGATGACTTTCAAACACCTAGGTTTTTCCTGTACGTGTTCTTGGCAGCTATTGCGGTTTTGCTATTGGTCGGTGCTCAGCAACTATTGGCTTCTTTCAGCGTAAGTATGAAAAGTTATTGATGACTGATGCAATTTTATGAGGTTGTCTTTCAAATATGCCAGTAATTTATTTGATTTTCTTCACGTATCTCTAAAATAGAATAGTTTATTAAAAGAGAGATTTTTTCATCTCCAATATATTTTGACTATGCCCACATTTTTTAGGAAAGTATCACCACCCTATGCTTGCTTTTATAAGTTTGTTTTTCCATCTTGTGGTTAAAAAAACTAAGAAATTAAATGTAAATTAAATGTTTTTCAAGAAATATCACCAAGCCTTTTTGCAATATGCCATTGTTCTCAGACATTGCAAATTTCTATTGTATGCATCATTTTAAAAGAAAGAAACTGAAATCCAATGCAGGTTCAGAGGAAAGAAAATTTTACTATGGATTTTCTTTTCCAAATTCTTGCTAAATAAATTGGAGTTGTTTGAACCCTTACTTGATATTTTTATGCTTGAAGGGTATAGAAGCTTCAAACAGAGGAACAATTTATTCTTATTTATTTTGGGGAAGGGGTGGGTGAATATTTACATGAAATAAATTTTTCAGAAGATTACAAAATATGAAGCAGCATTTTAATTTTTGTTGCAGAAGAAACATCGCTCAAAAAAGTCGCACCGCCAACCAGTGGAGATGGGCACACAGAATACAGATGTAGACTACGATTGGATCCCAAAGGAAACCCTGGAGAGGGATTTAAGTAAGTACAGGAACTTTGTTTTCCCAGTTGAATTAAGAGAGACATTGCTAATTAGTTGTGTAATTAGTGTACTAAATCTTGTGGGAAAGATTGACGGAAACCTTAGATTTGAAATTTTTCCAATGCACCTTTTTATAAAGCATTGCAATATTTCTAGTGATATCTGATGTAATCTAGTTTATACTACTCAGATCTTGTGTAAGAATTAACAAAAACAAAAGAGTTGACTTGTTTCGCAACACAATTTAAAGAAAAAAATGTTTCAGTCGTAAGGGTACAAACAGTTTGATGTGCTAGTAACTTAATTTGTCCACTTACCAATTCACATCATATTTTGAATCCCCTTTTAGTTACTAGGAATGATTGAATTATTTGAGAATTATTGGCAAAAAATACTAATTGCTGCTTCATGTTTTGTAGACAAGTCACCGGGGCGTTCACCGAAACAATCCCCCCGCCAGAGGAAGAGCAAGAGGACCGCCGGGTCAGGAGAAGAATGATCGTGCTGATGCTGACCCTGATGGAAGTGGATCTAAAGACCAGGTCACTGTTACACATACAACGCGAGTACAACAGCTTCATGGACTGCAAGAAAATCATCAAACTACTCACAAGAAATCATGTTATTCTTTAGGTTTTTCTTTGTAATCTAACTTTTTAACTAATGGTATGAATGGTGGTTGTAAAGGGTTCATTTGCTCATTGAATTATTCCCCTTTTGTTAACAGAGTTCATTAGTCAGTATGAGAGATGGAGTTTGTCTAGTTTTCTATTTATCAATAACTTTGGAAGTCATCACGTTTAACATCTAGTGTGTTGACCACATTGTGTAATGTTACTGGTAATGGCATTTTCTTAACAATGATGAGTGTATCTTGTTCATTTGAAGTATATTTTTATTTAATGAAGTGTGAATAATCCACAGGGGCTCGTCACGAAGTTTTTTCAACCTTTTATATATACCACCTCTATACTATAAAATACACAAGGGAGGAATCAAAACTCGGAAAAATCGCTACCTCCCGATTTCGGTCGCCTCGTATTAATTCTTCTCGGACGTTAAACCCTGCACTCTAGGTATCATTAGATCGGGAAAGGACCATAGTTTTTAGGAATACCTGCAAAATTTAAACATCGGCAACAATTTTAGAAGTTTTCACGCATTTTCTTCCAGTTTACTCTCCGGTGACACTTTCTTCGATCAGATGTTGCGCTCTCATTGGTCAATTCAATGTTGCTCAAGATAACTCGTACGCGGACTTGTATTTTAGAGGGATTTTCAAACGATATTCAAACTTGCTTTGATGCAAGAAATACATAGTCACGTCCTACCGAATGTCCGATGTATGGTTAAAATATTTCTACATAAATATGAAAATTAATACATATACTCACCACGTAATAAGAACTTCTTCACTCACCATTTGAATATCCCTCTAAAATACGAGTCAACGTACGATTTATCTTGATCAACAAAATTAACCAATGAGAGCGCATGAATAAATTTGGTGCGCAACATCTGATCGAAGAAAGTGTCACCGGAGAGTAAACTGGAAGAAAATGCGTGAAAACTTCTAAAATTGTTGCCGATGTTTAAATTTTGCAGGTATTCCTAAAAACTATGGTCCTTTCCCGATCTAATGATACCTAGAGTGCAGGGTTTAACGTCCGAGAAGAATTAATACGAGGCGACCGAAATCGGGAGGTAGCGATTTTTCCGAGTTTTGATTCCTCCCTTGTGTATTTTATAGTATAGAGGTGGTATATATAAAAGGTTGAAAAAACTTCGTGACGAGCCCCTGTGAATAATCTCTAAATTTAATATATGGACTGTAAAGCAAACTGTGATAGAGAAGTATTCTATGAGGTGCAATTGTTACAAAAATGTTTTGTGAGTATTATCAACTATCATGCTAAGTCAGGTCAGCAGAAATTGACGATTCCGAGGTTTGACATTAATTTAGGGGCTGTTGTACTTTGGCGTTCGCCTTTTGCCACTGATATTGTATCAATTTATCTGTCTTTAAGTACTCTTGTAAAATGGTGCAGGGAAAAACTGACTGATAGAAAAAAATTGTGTGTCGGCCAATTTATTTATATGTTCTCAAGGATTAGGAATGTAGCTTTTTAGTAAGAACAGATGTTTTCGTGAATAAATATTTGATGGATTTTGAATAGCATGTATTGTTTAGTAGTAATCTTGTGAAGTTCTCAACTTGTGTCATTCCAAAGCCTTGTACTTGAAGGATATTTTGTATTTTGCATATAATGTGACAGCAATGTTTACATCTACTTCCTATTTAATAAAATAAGTGAAAAAAATGTTCTCATTTTATTGCAGACTTGTCAGTATGCATAACAGTTTTAGTGTCTGAAGGAAGAAGCTGAAAATGAACGCATACACTTGCGCATCAGACTAAGAATTGCTTAGTATTATGAATTTTTGGTCTTTATACATTAAAAATTATTGATTTTTATTCAAAAACTATGCAGTTTCTTTCGCCATATGTATTTGAATATATTTATAAAATGAAAGGTATTGTTTAAAAAAAAAATTGAAAATTCCAATCAAGAAAATATTTAAAAGTTTCGTTTTGTAGAAAATGTGATCTTTCTTCGATTTGATTATTACAGAATCTAGATTGTCAATCGTGCGATTTGATCATAGTTGGCATTTAATGAGCACATTGATAAAGTCATCCGCTCATTTGCCAGATTACTGAGCCATCAGCCATGGGGTTTGTGAAATTAAATGACAACACCCTATTCAAAGGTATTGAGACAGTCAAGACAAATATTAACACTAGCTTCTTCCCCTTACGTACTTTGTTGTTTCGATTTTGAAATACGTACTCCTGACATAAAATTGGAAACTGAAAATGTTAACATTTTCGCGGCAACAATGACACCGGTGGTATATTTCTGTAGATCGCACCGCTACAGGTGTAGTTTGAAAGTGGCAATTCAACGGTCATTTGCAAGAAGTAAGTTTTAACGAAAATCATTTTCTGAGATTTAATGAATGAAGGGTGGGAAAATATTGTGACGTGTAGGGGTCAAGGGACGAAGCGCCCAGAAGCTAGATTTTAAGGGTAAACCACAACATAAGCTGTGTAATTGATGAAGATATGAATCGAATTAATTTCAGTTTATACGAGTATATTAACATTTTCCAGTGTCTTTGCCTGCGATAACACTATGTATTAATTTTGTACTATATAACCCATAAATTCAAATGACGCCGAATTGAGGCGCCAGCAGGGTTTGCTTATTTATATTTAAATATTCAATCGTACGATGGCTTAGAATTATATAAATAATAAAGAATCATTCTTTGAATATTATGAGGTGATAATTTCGGTCGGGGCGTGATCAAATCCAATAAAGCCCGTCGGGCTTTATGATAGATTTGATCACGCCCCGACCGAAATTATCACCTCATAATATTCAAAGAATGATTCATTTTTCCATATTTATATAGAACTCCATGAAACTGACACTGAAAAAGTAATTTTTATCATTTTTAAAAATAAAATCCTAACCTATATATCTTGATACCAAGCTCTCTTTCTGAAGGAAATCAATACAGTCACGACCATCGAACCCTGCAACGTTTAGCAAAGGGGGACTGGTATCGATTATTACGTCTGATTATAAAAGAACCAAATCAATCTATTATTATACCGAAAACATCAAACTTTAAAGATGTTTTTTAAATGCTTAATTCTTGTCTTTAACTCTTACCTTTATTATTTAATTATTCAAAGAAAAGAGATTTTTTCAACGATCAGATTTATTCCTTTGGAACAAATGAGCCGTATTATAGATACTAAACGAACCATACCACTTAACTATATCAGCCACTATATTAGGTTTCTCTTTTCTCTTTACAAATTGATTGAATCGAATAGAAAAATTACGGTTCATTAATTATATTTGTATTGTTTAAAATCTCCTGTTCTGTTGATGTCTGTACACTTCTATTGTCGATGACCTTAAACAATCAGATTCAAATACCAGTAGCAAATGTTCTTGGCGTGTAGCAGTCCTTTCCGCCATTTGTAGACCATCGCCATGGACGATATCTCCGCCCTGTTTCTTCTTCGACATCGAAAATCCCTTCATGAAAGTTTAGAAATAAACTTCAAAGATGACTCGAAGGAATTCTTTATGAAGGCTTCTCAAATTGTGGATGAAACAGGGGATGTTTTGAAATCAGTTGTTGGTTATACCAACGCTATCAAAGACGAAATAGTTGCCATTCGTGACGTTGTTCAGTCTTTCCTGATAAACATTTCGAACAAAATGTCAACAATTTTATCAACAAGCGTGCAAAAATGTGAGTACAATATGAAATTCAATTTACCTATTTTAATGACAACTTAATAAACAAACACATAAATCATACCAGCACGTACAAATACACATGTACCAACCAGTAGTTACATCTACAAGGAATTTTGTATACTAGTATTTGGATTTTATAAATGGAATAGTCCACTGGCTCATAGAAAAACAGTTATAAAACCCTTATTAACCTGGTAATTAGTACCATATCGATGGGTGATGTAATTTTTCTCAAATGCTCGCTTACGTCATACATGTATTGGCATGTATCACCAAAAAAAAAAATAAAATAAAAAAGCAAATATTGTGTAAGTAATAGTTGCGATCATGAAAATCTTTTTTTAAGTGACGCAAACACAAGTTTCAAAATGTATTTTGGCATTATCGGGTTACATTTTTTATAATGTATTTGAAAAATAATGTATTTGCATTCTCTATCCTTAACCGAAAGTTTTGGTTTTTGAAAGATATTCTTTTCTATTTCGGAACAGACGATGATTTTACAGAACCAGAAACGAAATCGGATCTGGAGTTCAAAGACACAGTATTTAGTCAACAAAAGGCATACCTTCTGAAAGAAATGGAGGCACTTGCCAAACAGCAGCAACATCTTCAAGAAGTTGCTTATTCGATCGCAGACCTGTTGATAGGAGTCGAGAAAGGAAGTTTGGACGTCATTGATAATCTTCAAAAAACACTTAAAGTTTTTGCAGTCTGGAAAAATTGCATTGACGGGACTGAGGTCAGTTATAATACAAAACCAGGAAATGATGTGGCAAAGAATGACACTTCAAGTAAAGAGCCAGTACAGCAGGAGCCGTGTAAACCACAGGAAGACGATTGTCCAAAGCTTGAAAAAGAGAAAAGCACATTAGAATCTCAGACCAAAAGTCAGAATAAGAACGAAATAATTCTAAACTCCTCGGATATCATCTTTAAAGATGAGCAAGAGAATGACACTCAAAACGAGAGAAAAGAGAAAAAGCAGAGGGATGAAAACGAGGAAAATGAAATTAGAGAACGCACTCATGAATCCAATTTCAAGGCCACTGAAACCAATGATGTCAAACCACAGACTGGTTTACAAGTAACGAACTCGAATGATGTTGATGAAGACCAAAGAGAAGAGAGCGGAGGCTCTGCAGTTGAGAAACGTATCCAAAGAATGGACAATACAAAGGAAAAGAGCAGAGTTATTGGTCAATCCAAGAAAAATGACAAGGGGCTGACAAAAAAGCAATCGACAAAAATTGAAAACGGCCACAAGAATAAAAATAAAACGAAACAGATTTTGGACACATCAAAACAGGAGCGTAAGGTCGTGTCATCTCCAGTTGCTGGCCAAACGAATGCGTTATCCTCGAGCAGAACTGTACATAAACAAAAAACTTCAAAATCTACCGCAAATAATGAAACAAGCGAAACGTCAAAAAGTCAAAAGAGAGCAATTAAAAGTAGAACTCCTGACAATAAAATTGCCGAAACCCAAGAAAATCACACTGAAGGACGACAGGAAGACAAAAAATCAAGTAGCGCAAAATCCAGTTTGAAGACGGATCTCCAGAGGATGGACACATCCGATAGTCATCTAGAAAAAAGGGAGACATGGATAGATTTACAAAGAAAGAAAGAAGAAATGGAAAAGAAAAAAGAAGAGAAGGAAAAGGAAAGAAGAAATCCACAAAACTGGCCAACCTACACGTATTTATGCTTTAAACAAATACCCAGTCTTATCCTTGTTATTTGTTGTATTGTCATGTAGTTGTAAATTTTGAATTTACCAGGATGGCAGTAAATACAAAATTTACAACATGACAAAATTGTTGTATTTGCTGCCACCCGGTGAGTTCAAAATATACAACATGACAGTTTTGTTCGAATTCATTTCTATATTTTATTTTGTAGTTATGAGAGGGAGCCAAATGAGCATTCATTTCATAAAGGCATATGCTGTATTGTATCGGCACTCCCTGGCTTCGACAGATTTTGCTTAACAACCAAATGTTCTGACCATCCTCAAGATCTAGAAATATTTCTGAAGGACAAGGAGGAACGCGTGATGTCATCTGTTGTGACGGTCACATCTACCACAAGATCTCAGATAGAACTAGAGGTCCGTAACATACTATAGATAACGTTGTATATTAAACGCTCTTCATTAAGTTTAAATATCAGTTACAATGTAATACCCTCTATTTATATTTTGAAATCTAACAATCCCACCCATTTAACATCCGTACAGGAATCGTTTACATTTTAGCTGCCTCTTTACATTTATATACCCTGTGCTACCAACAAGCAAGATCAAGAACGAGAACTTGTTCTTCTGATGTCACAAGATGGATCACCATTCCATCATGCAACGAAACTTCAACCTCTGAATCCACCAAAAGTATGTTTCAGGACAATATCGATTTTTTCCTTCCTAAAAATGCTATTTTATGTTTTGTATTTGATATTTGTCATCCTTTTTAAAACAGAAACTAACTTATCTGGGAACTGCAGTGAACAACTTTACGTCACTGGAAATGGTTGTCATTTCCCGATATGTTCGCTCGCAGTTTTTTGTCCATCCTATCGGGGGAGATTTTGAACCAACAGATGATAGGAATGTGTTGCTTCGCATTCCAAAAGACTGTTTTTCTTGCAACACCAATATCTATTTTAAGGTAAAATGATACACTGAAATCTTTTCTGAATGATTTGGTCGACCAATTACAGATTATAGAAATGTAATTTTGCATGATGAATTTCGTTTCAATATTAAGGTAGTTGACTTTCAAAATCTTGACTTGAATGAGAGAAGGTTACCAAACGCTCAGGCTCTGACATCACTGGTTGGGATTGAGTTCGATGAATGTTTGGGAAAAGACGTCGAGTTAGAACTTTATCCAGACACCATGATATCTGGTAAAATATTCATAACTGTACGACTGAAAATCTGTGTAATTATTTCTTTAATTTGCTGGGTTAACAACAGTTTGCTGTGATTTTTCCATGTATAGATACATTATTTAAAATGAAGGTTTTGTTCTTTGAAGCCGAGGAGGCAAGTCATGTTCATCAGACAACTCTTAAGATATGCAAGAAGACGTTGGTTTCAAATGTTTCTCCAACCAAGTTTTTGGAACGCCTTCAAAAGAGTGGACTAGTTGAAGATAATGATGCAAAAGAAATTTTGGTAAGACTTGAGGTGTACAAGTTTTTCATTAAATTATCATAATACACCAATCTTTAAAGAACCTTTTTTGAACAACACAAACTATTTACTGAATCAACACAAATCTAGTTGGACTTTGGCACTAAGATTCTAGGCAGTGAAATATGACTCGTTTCTGGAACTTTTCAAAAGGAAGAGTTATTTTTTAAGAGTTCGTTTCTTCTGTACTTTAGTATAATTTGCTGTTTAGGACTCGTTATATAGAGGTTTCGTCTTATCATAGAATACATATTAATTATTTGCGTACGTTATTAGTTAAACAAAGTATGATACGAACATATTATCAATGTTTAATTTAGGAGCAGACGACAGAAGGTAGCAAGATGCGTCAGCTACTCCAGCTGTTTAAGGAATGCAGCGAGAAGACATACACCAAGTTTTTAACTTGTCTTGAGGACATTTCAAAGGAAACTGCAACTATTCTGCAGAAAAGACAGAGAAATTTAAAGGACAAAATAAATATGAATTTAGGTATTGAATATAGGTTCTTTTATTTCTGTTTGTCGTTATTTTTTTTTAAAATGCAGAAACATAGTTTTAACTATATTTTCATATGCACAATACCGTAGTATTCTGTAGACGATTTCTATCTTCAGAAGCACTAAATTTAGTTTTGCAGGACCAATCCCAGAAAATGGTCGTGCTATACCATGCAGAAAATAAAGGTTGGGATGTCCTGCCTACAGTTCGCAAGGAAGAGAACCCTGATGCAATCTTTGTTACCATTTCAAAGAATAAAAGACAATTTCAGTAAGACTCTCTCTCTCTCTCTCTCTCTCTCTCTCTCTCTCTCTCTTTGAATGTCAGTACAGAGATTAATAACCTCTATACATGTATCAGGGGTTTTGGGGGCAATACGTGGCCGTAGTAATTAAGTAGTAGTTTTAATCATTTATCCAAGCTAACAATACCACTATTATTCTAGAATTTCCAAGAACAGTACATCCAGCTTATCATAAATCCTCTAACTTTTAATAAATCGTGCGAAATCTTTAATTTTGACTTAATATGCGTCCCTATAACACATCTTTCTAACCACGCAACGAGCCAGAGCCAAGTAAGATAATGCAACAGGTACTATTTCTATTCTCAGAATGCTATTTAACTTATCTTCTTTCAACGATATTATACCTTGGTGACAGTTAAGGCCCATGAGCTTCTTGTTCTTTTTACAGAACTATTGCTCTGTTAGTGCCAGCAGATAAAAAGGACAGTGAGTTGACATCAATTGGAGAAACTTTGTATAACATGTCAAACGAAACAAAGGTTCTTGTTCTCGTACGCCAAAACCCGATAAACTTCGCTGATGTGGCTGTTGCATGCACAGAGCCAAACAGCATTCCGTTGGCTGTTGAGAAACTTAATTCACTTGGATACACCAGCAACTCAACAGAAATGGTAGAAGTTGGAATATGTGATGGAGAGGAAATTTATTTTACAACATCTGGAAACATTCGAATTCTGTCACCACAGACAGAGATAAAATTGAGGTTCTTCCAGAACTTTGACGTCCCCGTTAAGGAGTTTAAAATAGTGGAGAGAGACCCGCAAGTCCAGCGGTTTATGAGGCGGTACAGCGGCGAGGTTTGTTTTACGGTGGGATCTGACAGTGGCACTCCTCACAGAACAGGTTCACAAACTGTTTATCTACCAAAGGTAACTCTACACGTAAAATAAAATAAAGATAAAAACCTTAAAGATAGTTGTCAGAACTTCAAATATGACTTATATTAACTCTTTTTTTTTGTTGATGAAACTGGTGCATGGGGTAAATAGATATATATGCGTGAAATATCATAACATACGTTATACAATACAAAAGACAATGAAAAGGTTTAACCAATGATTTTTTTTTCAGCCATGCGTACCACTCTCCACGGATGTTCCACGTAAGTAATAAAATCAAAACTTTATAAGGTATTAATGGTTTTGAATATTCTTGCATACATGCATTGGTATATTTGGTAGAATTAAAGTGTAAGACTAAAACCTATAAAAATAATCTTTCTAGATTGTTTTTTTTTTCAACAGTAAAGTTTAGTTTTATTATTATCACTTCATTATTTGAAGAATAAAATTTGTTTTGACTGAAGTTAAAGCTATGGCTAAATACGTCTCGTATGAAATATCATCTTCCGGACCAGTCAATCTGGAGAAGTTTTTGGACAGGCTGAGCTCCCATCCAGGAAAGTTCATCACGTTCCGAGACAGAGTCTCTGACAGGGATACGTGTGAACTGTTCATATTAAACTGGATTGAAAACCAACGAGTGTCGGATCAGATGGTGTGTTATTCTGTTTTTGTATTGTACATGTTAGAAATTATTGACTTAAATTTATATCATTCATTGAAGAAGTGAAAAAATAGATAACGTTATCTTTAAAGAAAAATGTATGAGTTGTTTGAAGGTAATTTTGAACTCAGGAAACTTTGCGAACATAATCACACTAGAAAAATGTATTGAAGAGTAAAATAAGTAAGGAATGTCATGCTGATAACCTTCTTATGTGTACGTGTAATTTTGAAGTGTATTTACGTAGGTTGTGAAAGAACAAACAAATCAAACACACGGTTATTCCTTCAACTGTGTATAATATAAATATATCCATTTATTTGTAATATAGCAATGAATAAAGTTTTTCTAATAACATTTCCTAATTACATAAACTCCTCGAGAAACCTCAATTAAAATTCATAAAGACATTTTGTTTTGGTGTATCGATTAAAACGCAGAAACCAGTTTATGTATGCTAGAAATTAACTTTTCAGGTTATACTCAAGTTTCTGAAAATTCTTCATTCAGACTGGGAACCAATCGCATTGAAAACTGACGAAGTTTTAAAACTTTATTCCTTAAACGGTAACATCGGTTTGCATAAATAAAACTCATATCTAGACTATCAGTGAATATTATCAACATTGTTGTTTCATTATTTGGTTTTATAATTTAGGGGTATTTTCAAACACCAACATAACAAAAATTGCAAAGAGCATAGGGAGTAAATGGGAAAACCTAGCGAAGAAACTCGATGTAAGCGAAACGACGGTAGGTGAGACAAAATCTTATTTCAAGGAAGATTCGAACCGTGCTCTTCATACTCTGGACCAGTGGAGGCTGTCAGACAAAGTCATACACTCGGGGGCTAAAGCAGCTAAACCCCTCAGGTCAGCCATGCAGGCCTGTGGTTGTGGGGAGGATATCTTGTTCTTTGTGTCTATGCTTGGATGAAAAGTCATCAATCTTATCATTGATACGTTTATAATAAGAAATATTATTTAATTATTCCAAATAGCAAAGGACAATTTTATTGGATCTTCCTTGGTTTAAAATTCGCTGGGATGTATTAATTTTGTATGATTGTAAAATATCTTGTTTCATTATTTGTGAACATGTGGTCAGTACAAAATAAATGAGCAAACAAAAAAATTCTTATAATCTATGAAAAGAGAATGTTCCATATTTTAAATTTTTCTGTCATGTTCTCCAATAAAATACTTGTTTAAATTGTTTTATATTTATATTGTAACAGATAGAACTATACCAGCATATGTAGCCGATTTATGCAGAAATTATCGTATTCTTTCGTTATCGTGATTTTACTTTTTTCATCGTTTTTACTACATGATTATATTAAATATAACGATCCAAAATAAACACTAACTGAAGGTACTTGAGTTTAAGCGGCACTTGTCCTACAAATGTATTGATGACTTTAAATCATGGATATCGTTGTTTTTTGTAATGATTATTAACTTTCAGCCTTGATTTTAGAAATAAACGTGTACATTTAAGTTATTTTAAATGCTATGGTGTATGTCGTAATAAACTCATATGCAATTCAAGTTTTTTTTATTGGTTTTAAGCAACTGTTGATATACAAAGAATATGCAGTTTAAGCATACACAAACACCTCCAAAAATCATTATGTACGTAAAAACTAAGGTAAAATAATTCTTCCAAATAAAAAATCTGACTTTCTACAATATATATATATATATATATATATATATATATATATATATATATATATATATATATATATATATATATATATATATATATATATATGGGTTTTAGCTATTCAACAAAAACATTTACTATACTTAGCATAGATATTACATTTTATATCAGACCGACAATTATTTTATACACATCAATTTTTAGTCTGGTCTAAAGCATAACAAAATTCTACAAAGAACAAAGAACAATAAATGGTAAGATTGCACGAAAATTTGTGCATACTCTAGCAAAGAAAATGCTACTCAACTTTCTGTTAAACCAATTTGTAATACATTAGTTTATTTCATAATTTACAAAGTTCATAATTGCATTTTTTGTCGATTATAAATTCTCTGTGAAACACAACCTTTATAGTTACATTACGCCAGCCATCGCCTTAATTAAAGTAACAGTTATATCAGTTCCAAGCTCTATAGTACTATCTTCAAGACGCCACCTGTCAAGGATGTGAAGCGCTCTCATTGTATCATTATCAAAATCCATGTACATGGCTTTTATTTGTTCATTGTTAAATCCAAGTTTTTCCGCGAGTATCTCCCATTTATGTTCCAGTTTTACAGAAAGTGTTTTTATACTTTTATCAGAGAGATAACCTGCAATGAAAAAATGGAGATATAAGCTATTAAATAAGCTAGTTTCAATTTACTAGTATTATTTATTTTATTTTTTTTACCGTGAATGGTTAATAGCTATGTAAATCATAGTTGGATAATAAAATATTCTTTATATTTTACATTGGTCACATTATTTATTTCATAAATATGATAAAAGCGCTTGTCAGACTAGTAACAACCATTGGTAAAAGGCATTAGGAAGGAGTCTGTTTCTTTAGCAAGACTTTCTTGAGAAATCTTTTTCAAGGCCTCCAATATAGTTATAGCCTGAAAGTATCACATAAACACATGCAAAAATAGTGTAGCTACTACCGTATATCCGGGGTTTTTTTTTCGCGTGTCAAAATATTTGCGAAAATGGGGGGAAATGTGAATCATTTTTAATTTGCAATTTTAAAAAAAGCAAAGAAGCTATTAAGAAGAAAATTTAACTAAATGCTTCAAAATGGTTCTTATTCAAATAGGTGTCAGGATATACGTTTAAATTAATTTTTTAAACAGTGTATGTTATACAGCAATAAGTCTTTACTTTGTTTTCTTGTTTTGGTCTTTGACTGGCCCAACTCATTATGAAAGCTTCACAGCATTTCCTGTCCGTGTTTCCCTCTCTATTGGCTCGATTCTTCAAAACGTGTACTCTTCTCTTATTGTCTTCGCACAGCTTCATATACAAATCATGTGGGTCTGGTGATCCAAGTTTTGTCAGTTGCCATGAAAGGTATTTCGCGGCTGCCTTAACTTTAAACATCAAATATTAAATGAAAGTGAATAAGAGCAAGTATTACTTCAAGACAATCTTATTCAAATTCTTTTTTAAAAAGTACCTGGTACATCAAGTGTTAGTGGCGCATATCGCTGGGCTTCCTGAAGAAAAAAGACAAAGATTAAGAGCATAATTGAAAATGTAAACCTCTCTCCCTAGTTGTCAGCGGGCGAATTTAAAATGGATAAATTGTAACGAGAGTTCTATCTTTAAACACGACTGTGTCTGAGCGAATTTAAGATGAGACAAAACCGTTTACAAGTGTAGAAGGATGAAAACTACATAGGACGAAAATGACCCTGTGTAAAGTAGCGTTACAGGTGGCATGAGGTCAACAAATTAACCAATGATCTTCCTAAAATTTTCAGATATAAGCTGTTAACTTGCTTGTTTACTATTAATTGGTCAATTAAGAAACAAGATGCCCAGGGGCCACATGACACATTACATGTATCAAAATATCTTGAAAATAAGTACAGTAAATCTAGCTCAAAAAGTAAAAAATCTGCCAATTTTTATCCACATATGTTTATGGTAAATACCAAGCTCCTTTTGTTGTTTAGTATTTTTAAGAAGATTTTTCTCTATTCCTATATACCCCCCCCCCCTTCCCCCAAGTACATTGTGTCCCCACTTTTCTATAAGAAAACATGGTTTGATCACACATAATCTGCACAACTTGTGTTTTCACGTAAGTTTCTGCTTTTTGGTCTGAATGTTTCAGAAGATTTTTTAAGATTTTCTCTATATATTCTAAAAATAATCCCCTATTGTGGCCCTACCCTACACATGGTTTGAACAAACTTGACTGTACACCACCTGAAGATACTTCCATACGAGTTCAAGCTTTTCTGGCTAAACAGTTTATTAGAAGAGGACTTTAAAAGATTTTCTTTATACATTCTTATGTAAAAAGTTGTTTCCCTATACTGGTCCCAAGCAACACCCCGAGACCATGATTTGAATAAACTTGACTGTACATAACCCCGGATGGTTTTACACATGTTTAAGCTACAGTATGATGCAATATATATTCGTACAAAATGGCGGCGTGTTTACATTCGCGCTTCACCTCACAAATTTAACGTCGAATAAAAGGGTTTATAAATAGCATCGGAGTTTCAATAGTTATTTATAACAATTTTTGGTCATGTGACATTTCATATGTCACGTGATTTTACTGTCGTCTGCTTTGTAAACAAATCTGAATCGACGGAAACAAGATGGGGCGCAAAGCAAAAGAATTGAGTAATGAGGTAAAAGAAATGGTATGGAAAATGTTACAAAATGGTAAAACTATTACCTACGTGTCAGAAACCTTCGGAATACCCAGATCTACAATTTCAAGTTTTAAGAAGCGTGTAAAACAACGAGGTTACATAGAAAACATCCCAAGACGAGGCAAGAAATCTACCGTGACATCCCTAGATTATCGGAAACTTGAAAGGCTTGTGAAAACCCACAGAAGAGAGAGTTTGAAGGATATTACAGACCAATTTAATGAAAACAGAGAGCGACCAGTATCTAAACGAACTGTGCAATTGCATCTGCACAAAAATGGATTCGTGAGACGGGTGGCAAAGAAGAAACTAGTGATCAGAGAAGTGAATAGAAAAAAGCGTTTGTCTTGGTGCAGAGAAAAGAGAAAATTGACTGTTGGGAACTACTGGAGAAAAGTTATTTTCTCAGATGAGTCAAAAATCGTTGTGGGACAGAATTCTCGTGTCTATATTTGGAGATAACGGGGAGAGGGCTCGAGACCGGACTTGGTTGAGGCACGTCGGGCGAAGCCATCATACGAAGTTATTATCTGGGGATGCATTCCGTGGCACGGAGTAGATACTATTACAGCTGTTACTGGCAACATCAATGCAGAGAAATACCAGCAAGTACTAAATGACAATTTGTGGCCGGTTATAGTCCGACATTTTCCCAAAGAACAGTACATCTTTCAGGATGACAATGCGCCGGTACACCGTGCTCGTTCAACACACGATTTTATCCATTGAAATGGAATAAGAACCATGAGCTGGCCTGCACAAAGTCCCGACTTAAACATCATTGAAAATTTACGGTCGTTACTGAAAAGAAAGCTGCAAGCACGTGTTGGTCGTATTGAAAACAAGGACGACCTGTTCCGAGAGAAACAGCGGGTATGGACATATATCACGCCTCAGTACGTACAGAGCCTCTATAACACAACCCCCGACGATTACAAAGTGTAATTCGGCTGAAAGGTCATCTTACAAAGTATTAGGTAAGTTTAAGTTATTAGGAATATTTTTTAAAGATGAAAACTAACTTAACCAAAGTTTGGAGTTTGACCTAATTCTGTCACGAATGTAAACACGCCGCCATTTTGTACGAATATATATTGCATCACACTGTATTTTGTCCTAATAGTTTTTTGGGGAAAATTTTTTTCTCTATATATTCCTTTGTAAAACTTGGTTCTCTCAATGTGACCCAACCCTTCCCCCAAAGACCATGATTTGAGCAAACTTGACTGTACACTACCTGAGGATGCTTCCACACAAGTTCAAGCTTTTCTGGCCCTATAGGTTTTGAGAATATGATTTTCTCTATATATTCCTACTTAAAAATTTATCCCATAATTGTGGCCCCACCCTACCCCCAGTGTCTATAATTTAATGACGCTTGAATCTATACTACGTGAGGATGCTTTCACACAAAATTAAGCTTTGCTGGCCCTCTGGTTTTCGAGGAGAAGATTTGTAAAGATTTTTTCTATAAATCCCTATGTAAAAAGTCATTCCCCCTTTTGCCCCCACCCTAACCCCGGAGACCAAGATTTGAACAAATTTGAATCAACACTACCTGAGGATGCTTCCATACAAATTTGAATATTTCTGACTTAGCATCTTTTGAGTAGATTTTTTAAAAATACAAACAAATCAATATTAAATTATCTTCCTTGTAAAGAGGATGTGGTTCTTTATTTAAACAGATATAAATTTCCTTCACCAAGTGAGGCTTTGTGTCAAGTTGAATTGAAATTCGCCCAGTAGTTCTGAAGAAGAATATGTAAATGTGAAAAGTTTACGCCGCCGACGACTGACAATTTACACATCTTTATCAGAAAAGCTTACTTGAGCCCTTGGCTCAGGTGAGCTAAAATCCATATATATTTCCCCCTATAAATTTGGGTATTTTCTATGTTTTTATATAGAGCTCTTCTTCTAAAGAAGATCAATACAGTTAAAAGATGGCCAAGATCAACTAGCCATCTTAAGTTTCTCATACATAAGTGTTAATTTTCTTATCAGACGCACCTTTCGAAGATGTATCAAAATAGACCCACTCCTTGGTGGGGTTTGCTTTGTGTCTCCCACATTGTATGCTAGATTCCCTTGGTATGTTCTGCTTGAAGATTGTGCTTCTTTATTTAGAACATCTATTTGAAAGGAGAGGTGAGCAGAATCAATATTCAAGAAAAAGCTCATTTGAGTCACCCCGGAAAGATATTTGATGTTTGCATTTGCACTAAAGATGACTTCTTCCGTGTCACATAAACCAAGCTCCACCATCTCCTCTGGTCCATCCTTATACCCCTGATTTGCCATCTCTCTTTGTGCGTCTCCACTCTTTGATTTCTCAACGCATCGAATGAATATATCCGATTGTCTGTCCACATGTTGTTTGACAATCAGTCGCACTGGAACTTGGTATATTCTTTGGTATATTTCATTTACGACTCTGCAGATATCTTCGTCTGAAATGCCTTCAGATACTACAATTCCGATCAAACTAAAAGGAAAAAAGTCGTTTATGTCGTATTCAATTGTTGGAAAATATATCAATTTATTGTAACTTGTCAATTTGATAATTATGTTAGGTCATACTCACTCAAAGTTTCTCAGGTTTGAAGGAATTGATACAGTTGCATTATTTGGAAGGTTTGAATTTGATTGAAACTTTATAATTGTCCATTCCTTGCTATCATTGCTCGACACCAACTGTAGTTTTGGTGATTTAAAATCTGAAAACATTAGTTACTCTCTAGTAGTAAGAAAAAGTAAACTTATACAATATATAAGCCAATCCTTATTAATCTGATAATATTCTACTATTAATCTATTATTGTGATTACATACCCTCAAAATCACTTCCTAGTTCGGATTCTTCCAAATCAGTCCGAGTTTTCTGAAGATTCTGAGCCAAATGGCCTTGTTTAGCCTCTGATAGGGATTCCACCAGTGCCTTGAACCCAGACTCACTTGTCGTTTTAAATAATTCTAATAGTTCCCTTGTCTTTGCTTCATTTGTTGTTCTGCTCTGAAATGACAACCTATTCCATGTCATCGATCGGTAAAAAATCTTTTTTGGGATTTGATTTCACAAAATAGACCAATATTGGTCAATTGTTCAACATGCTTTTTTGTATTATTCAACAGAATCAATGAAAACTAAGTTTTAACTGCGAATATGATTTTTTAGAGCTAAAATTTTTGTCTCAATTGATGCGCCATACAATCATCTTAAAATAAATGTCAAATTCAGCAAAATAAACTTAAAATTAAAATTTGTTTAGTAGAATATACTTATAAAAATGAAAAGTAAATCATAAAAAAAGAAGACTACATAATACATGTAATTTATTGTCATTTGCATTATACAATTACCATACAGTCATGTTTTAACCTGGAATTGAATCGAAATTCTGAAATTAAAGTAAAATTGGATAATTTTAAATTAGAACTTATCCCGATTGTAATTTAACTGATCCCGAAAAAAATCATCTAGAGAAACAATATATCACAATTTTGATAGAGTTCCAGGTTGTTTGACTACAAGATTGTTTGTACTTTTATTGATCTTACAAAGCATATCGGTATATTAGAGTTAACGAAAGTGTTTTTGTGAATTTTCAATTTTAGAATAATTAAAATCGGGATCAGTTAATTTTTCCAATCGGGATTGGTTCAATTTTGAAAAATTTAATTTTTCGAACATTTTGCATTTTCGTAATGTTTGTTTTGTTTTGTAAAATATCACTGTTTGACAAGTGCTTTATGCGACTTTTAGTTTTTTTCCTTTAGAAAATTGTCCATGCATTTAAAGATATAAGAGAATAACGATCTTAATGTCAAATAATATTTGCTTTAATCAAAAGAAGTCAATATATATAAGTTATAGGTAGTTTTATTATCCATCAATTGAGACCAAATTTTTTAAATCTTTTATTTATAACAGCAAACAAAGTATACAAAAACTTCAATAGTTAGCGTACAGACATTGTGTAATTCCTTTACTTTTATATTAATGTTCCTTATAAATTTACACGCTCTCATAAAGAGGACTTTAAGAAACTCTTCTACATTACTGGTTATCTTAAATACATGTTGCTACCATATACATAAAAATAACATGTTTAATTTTGTTTGAAAATGTCTTTATTTTATGGAATGAAGATACATGTACTTCGATAATCTCTAGACCATTAAAACCATTATTAAAGCTCTTAAATTTTCTATTTGCAGTCAAACAATTTTTGTAAAAAGTCTTTTGATTGTCAATAATTGTGGCAATTTATATATGCCTGATTTAAATTTCGCGTATCATAAAGTCTTAGTTTTCTAACCTTTCAGTACTTTTCAATTCATTCTAACAAGTAAAGTACTTAGATCGGTTGAGTTTTCAAAGTACAAGTGTTTTGATTCTCTAAATATATCAAAAACATGAAGCTATTTTTCTTCAAATACATACACATCTCGATCAAATTCATACCAATTAACAGGTAAACCACTTTTTGTTACGCCATACCTGGATTTTTTTTATCATTTCCTCTGTAAGTATTGTCTTGGACTGAAGTTTGTCAATCACATCATCCACAGCCATGTCTGTTACAAGCTTCTTTGCACATTGATGAATTGCTCTCCCACAGACTGAAGCTGAAAATTATGTTGAAAGCTTTGTTTTATATTTTCTCTCCCCCCCCCCCCACCCCTTTTTAAGCTTTTAAGCTATCTTTACGGACTGTAGTCTCTTGATCAACCTACGATTGCTCTTGAAAATATATTGAAATTATTTTAAAAGTGCTGCTACTTAATAACAAAACAGAGCAAAATTTGTTACAAGTGACCACATATTTCAGTACAATTGTATGACAGTTGACTACTTTAAAGCAAAACAATTTTGAAATCTAATTTACTTTCATAAAAGAAATCAGATTATTTGATTAAATATTATGATATTTTTCTTATTCTTTAGAATCATTATATTTGACATGTCGACATAAGTGTCCGTCAAGTAAACATACATATCTGACAAATAGACTTATCGAATATTAAGAAGACTTTAGGGAAGTGATAATGATTTGTTAGATCTTTTTGTTATCTTGTAAAATCAATATATGTCGACTTGTCAGAAAATATCATGACTGGATGGCACAAATTGGGCATGTAAAATTTTTATTTCAAATTTTTAGACACGTGAATAAATGACGAGTTGACATAATGATATGACAAGTCTACATTAAATCTGACCAATCGACACAATTAAATTACAACGGAGGGGGTGTTATATAACCTAAAAATACATTCAGCTTTTATTTGCAATCATTCCTTTTAACATGCCAAAAAGAAATTTTACATTAGATTTGAGCATGCTTATCTCCTATTTCCAGCTCCAATAAAAGCATTGGGCTATAGACAAGGAAATAAAAAAGAGGGCAAAAACAGACCGAAAGGCATATACAGAAAAAACTAGCAAACGAAGCAAAACATGCCGCTTCTGTTTAAGATATGCAGACCCTCTATAGAAATATAAACACACTAGCAGGTAAATTCCAGTCACCAGATATACTAGTAAAAGATAATATAGGGAATATTATCCAAAGAGGAAAACATCCTTAATCGCTGGAAAATTCATTTTGAAGAGGTGTTTAATGTGGAAGATCCAGTAAATGAAGCAGAAATAACACCAGCTGTGAACATTTTGGATATTAATACCGATCTTCTTAGTATAGACAAGGTTAAAATGGCCATAGCAAAGCTTAAAAATGGAAAAGCAACAGGCATCGACCAGATTAATAGAGCTTCTTAGGACTGAGGAAGTGCGGACACCCACCACATTGACAAACATTTTACAGAAAATATGGGAACAAGAAGAAGCACCAACTTTCTGGAAAATATGCCTTTTAGTAATGTTACCAAAACGAAAACCTCTCCAACTGAAACATCTATAGAGGCATAATGCTGCCCTCCGTCACAATGAAAGTCATAACCAGAGTGATACTGAACAGAATTACAGAAACAACAGATCCATTACTGCGGAAAGAACAAGCCAGTTTTAGCAGACCTATTTTTGTATTCTTATGAAGCAGAATTGATTCAAAAACTTGTACGTGAAAAAAAAATTACTCGCTGTGGCCTTCAACTCAACCTTCAGGTATACCGAAGACGTATTATCAATTAATAATTGTTATTTCCATACTTACGTCGACTCGATATATCAAAGTGAACTTGAAATAAAAGATACCACAAAGAGTCTCTGTCATCTGTAAAGTGTTTCATATTTGGATATTTTACTGGAAATGGACATTAATGGTAACCTAACAACAAAACTTTATAATAAACGCGATGACTTCAGTTTTTCTATAGTCAACTTTCCTTACTTATGTAACAATACACCTTCATCACCTGCATATGGTGGGGTTTTTTTTATCTCTCAGTTAATTCGATACACAAGGGCATGCTCGCGAGGCAAGCTACTGATAAACAAGTTGACAAAACAGGACTATCAACAGTCATCTTTTTGCAAGTTCTATGGTCGACACAACGACCTTATGAGCAAATACAATCTTCCACAGGGTTGCATGCTGACTGACGTTTTTCATACTAATTGTTAGAACATAATTAATCACCTAATTTTCAATGGACTTTTCTGTTTTTTCCCGATTACGACAAAGATCACACGGCGGGTGTGACCGGTCAGCAGAGGATGCTCACTCCCCCTAAGCACCTGATCCTACCTCCATCTTTATAGAGGTCCGTGTTGCTCTGCTTTGAATTGGTATTTCGTTTAATGGATTTTTGAGATGGTTGACAGTTTGTCGGTGTCATTTTTTATTTTAGAAAGGGAAGATCATGTACTGAACAGATTTTCACTACCAGACAAATACTAGAGCAGAGTAATTAAAAGGAACTCCCACGTTACATCAAATTCATTGACTTTAAAAATAGCCTTTGGCAGTGTTAATAGACCAGCCTTAGAAAGAATCTTCTTTCATTATGGAATACGAGATAAACTCATATCTATCATGAAGATGCTGTACACAGACTTAAATGTCAGAGTTTTCTGTGAAACAAACTTCTCAGATGAGTTTAAATTGAAGACAGGCGTTAAGCAGGAATGTCTGCTTTCCTCCTTCTGTTCACATTCTGCATTGACTGGATCATGAAAGAAACCATCAAACACAACCGAAAGGAAATCACCTGGACCATGACAAAAATGAGGGATGATCTAGATTTTGTTGATGATATAGCCCTGCTATCACACAGACACAGTGACCTGCATAAAAAAAAAAACAACAACCGTCTTGCAAACGCAGCAGTAAAGACTTACCTGAAAATCAACAACGTCAAAACCAAAGTAATGATGATCAACGCAAAATCGGAAGAACCCATCACGCTAGGAGGTACAATTATTGAATACTAGTAAGCTTTTGTGTATCTATGAAGCAAAGTCATTAGAAATGGTGATTTGATAGCTGGTGTCCCGGCTCGAATTTCTAAGGCCAGAGGAGCATATGCTGCACTGAGTAATGTGCTTGGGATCCTCCTTTATGGTGCTGAATCTTGGAAGGTGACGAAAGCCATCTCGAACAAGATTTTATACCTTCCAGAACAGTTGTATTTACATATTACTTCGCATCTTCTGGCCGAACACCATTACCAATGAAAAGTTCTACACCAGAACGAACACCAATCCTCTATCCCAGGTATTAAGTAAAAGAATGTGGCAGTGGATGAACATGTTTGTAGAATGCACCCACCTTCTATATCAAGGGTTGCCATTAGGTGGATACCAACTGGAAAGCGGAAGAGATGGAGATCATAAGAGACCTGGAGAAGATCGACGGGGAAAGGAAGAAATGAGAACAACTGGACATGGGCACAGGTTCAGAGATACCAACATCGGGATACCTGGTAACGGCCTTTTGTGCTAACAGTACGAAGATGACTAAGTATGTAAATATCTCCTATTTTTATGGTTAAACTTCAATGTCTGGTGGCGGGTCTGAATGCGAATTTTGAAATTGATTTCGATATATACGTCATGATAATGTATATGTACAGGTATTATGAACAACATCCCAATAATAATCATGTCATTTAAACGAATATTTTAGTATGTAATCAATAATATGGAAAATTAGTCTTGCCTGTCTTCTTGGTGTAATTAGGTTGAATATCAAGTGCCACATCTTTTTGAGTGTACTCATCAAACTCTACACCAAACAAAGGAGTTGCAATTCGTATGTGATTGAAATCAGGCTCTGATGATACTCTAGAAGCTAAGCCAGCGTCAACCTTGTTGGAAAAAATAAATAAACGTAGAACTGAAATGTTAGTTGGTAAACAATTTTTGTAAATTAGTGAAGATTCTTGTACTTCAACCGGTTTATATGTTTCAGAGACTATCAAATAAATTATAAATAAATAATTTATAAAACATGGATATTTCTGTCAATATACCTTTAAATGTGCACATATATCCTCCTTAAACGTTCCTTCTTGAACCCTCACTATAAAGTTTTCGTTGTTCGATGGACGTATTTCTGCGGCTTTGTGACTATTGTCTTTTATGACATGACTTTCTCTTTTAGGTCTAGAAACAACGGCGATTTCTACCATGTTGAATTTAAGTAAACTTGTTCCAACGAGTGCAACGTTTATCTGTAAAAATATTTTGAAAAGCGTTCAAGACTGACTAAAGTTTTATATACAGGTGAAAATTTAGTATATGATGATATTTATACATGTGAATATTACACATATGAACAACTTACTTCGTTTAGATTAGCAGTCGGTGTTATTTTTTCTGGGTAAGTCCATTTGCTTCCATCAATCGATATTTTTAACTTTAATTCTTTCTCATTGTCTATGGGGATATATGGAACAAATATTCTCATTTGAGCCTAAAATACAAACATTGAGTTAAACTTTATGTTGTTCAGGGCTTTGGTGACAGAAACATCAATTAAACACGGTTGAGGTGTTTTCTAAATAAACATGTGCCGATAGTTCGTGCATCTCCGGAGTAACAACTCTCGGTCACTAAATGTAAGTTGTCCAGTGAAGAACAGTATAGTTTTTTAAATGATATTTTGAGCTCTATTTGCTATAATAAATAAATTTTATACATTCATATCATGTCCGTTTGCCAAAGTATCAATGCAAGCACAAACTCTACGGAATTGAATTGACTGACCTGAGCCCTCCAAGTAGCTGTACCTTTACATTTATAGCAACTTTAGATTTATTATTTTTTGGACATTTATATCGACAATACGCGGCTATGTTAAGGCTGTCCGAAGCTAAATATATATCGAAAAATGATACTATTTTAATTATCGAAAAATACTTTAACCGAGCGAGTTTCTTTCAACTTTTATAACATAAATTAACAATGACACCCAACACTATGTTTAATGTATTTTTGTGACCTTATATATTTTTCTTAAGCACGTGACGGGTGTATTCTAACACGGTAAATAATCTATAAAAATCGCATCTGCACAAGTGAATAATGACATTAAATCAAAAATATTTTTATGAAAAATCCTTCGATAAGTAATGTATTTTGCAGTTCTTGCTAAGGGTTCATAATATTATTTCGTTTATTTGAAATATTGTCAAAAACATTTCACACCGCCATCGAAATTAGGCACATTTTTACCTTTTCGGCTCGATTTACACAAAAGCGGGTCAATCGGTAGGTTTCCCCCAGTAAGATTCACATTGCTACTTATTTTCTCTCCCGATTTCACGTAAAATATACTAAGATTGTTTTTATCTCTCACTTGCGCCAAGCCATTTTTTATATGCATATACATATCACCATTTATTAGATTGCACGTATCAGGGGGAGTCTCAAAACCAGTAGTCTAGTTATTTCCCTATTACGAAGCTTTAAAACTGTTGATTTCGTTATACTCCATATCGGTGATATTGAATTTAGTATCACTAGTATTTAAAACAGTGTCTATGTAAAGGAATGAAGCGGTTTTATTATGCACAATGAATATCACTAATTACGTCCCTAAGAACAATTGAAAGGAATGCAGATCGTGACGTCAAAGTTAACAATGACGTCATATCTTAAGAAGTACAGACAAGTGACTTTCTACATATCGCTGTGAAATTAATCGAGCAGCCTTAACATAGCCGCGTACTATTAATTAAAATTTACGTACTTTTACATATTTATATCAAATAATTGATTAAATGACTTTAAGAAGGACGTAAATAATTACCTACATACCCACGTAATAACCAAAAAGCATCATACATGAACTATTTAAAAAGTATCATTATTTGTGTGTTCACCAAAACACAAACAACATGTCTTTTCAAATTATCGGATAAACTCTTACATCCAGTTCAAACTTGAAACCATCTACTGCTCTGATCTTAACCACTGAAGCTCCAACGATTTCTTCTCTATTTTCTGAACAACGTTTCAAATCATTTGGGCTATCTGATGAAACACAAGTCAAATCTTCTTTTTTAAATCCGTGGTTTCCTTCTACAACAGTGACGACACAGCATAGTCCTTTGTGATACCCTTGGTCAGATTGCCTGTAATATCTGAGATCAAAGAAGAAGTTAAATTTAATTTTTTTTTCTTGATGGCAAAGGGGGAGGGGAGGAGGGCCGGGTTTACCTAAACCAAGTTTCCAAGATTTGGAAAAATATTGCAGAAGCTCGTCTTATTTCATTAAAAAAACCAAATGTTTGGCAAAATCTAAGAGCGAGAACTTTAATTTAGTTTTCAGTCAACAATGTAATTGATTTATTACTGACTGAAACCGTTACCATTTTAATAACGTTATAGCGTCATTCTTACTTATATGTAGGCCAATTATTTGGATCCTTTCTTCTCATTTCTTCTTTCCTCTTACGCTCTTCTTCCTCTTTTCGTTTTCTTTCTTCTTCTTTCTTCAGTTTTCTTTCCTCTTCTTTCCTTCTTTGTTCCGCCTCTTCTCTTTCCTTTTCCTTTCTTTTTAATTCCGCCTCTATTTTCTGTCGTTCTTCTTCTTCCTTCCGTTTCTTCTCTTCTTCCTTCTCTCGTTCCTCCTCCTCTTTTCTTTTCCGTTCTTCTTCCTCTTTTCTTTTTCGTTTTTCTTCTTTTCTTTTTAATTCTTCCTCTTCTCGTCTTTTTTGCTCTTCCGCTTCTTTTCTTTTTCTCTCTTCTTCTTCTCTTCTTTTTCTTTCCTCATTTTCTCTTCTTTTTCGTTCTTCTTCCTCTCTTCTCTTTCGTTCTTCTTCTTCTTGTCTTTTTCGTTTCTCCTCTTCTTTTCTTTTTCGCTCGGCCTCTTCTCTTTCCCTTTCTTTTCTTTTCCTCTCATCTTCTCTTTTAATTCTCTCTTCCTCTTCCTTTGCCTTACGTTTCTTTTGTTCCTTAGCATTTTCAAGACTATTAGACCAATTCTTTAAAGCTGACGCAATGCTGTTCAAATCACTGTTTGTTACTGTTACATCAGATGTAGCTTTTGCAATGACGTCTTCCGTTTGATTCAACAATTTTTGAAGATTATGTTGTTGATTGGCTACCTTCTCGTACTTCAGCACAAGTCGTGCTTTTTCTACATCATACCTTTTTCTGTGTAATTAATATCTAAATTTAACAGTTTGCTTATTGAACAAATATCATACAGTCAGGAACGATTAAAATCACTGTGGTTTAAAAAAAAGTTCCGTCAATTTTGAAGGTACTTCTCACCTACGACTTATTTTCCCAAATAAAAAAGTATTACGGTGCTTATTCATTATCATTAAAAGCGAATCAAAAAATTAAATCCCGATGTACCTAAGAGAAATAAAGAAATATGAATAATTTATGAACTTGGCCTCATCGCTTTTACATTGTCTCACAGTAAACACAAAAGCAAATCTAGATTTGCTTGTTTGGATTTTATGTTTCGGTATTGTTTTCTGAACTTGATAAAAACGTTTCTATTATAGTCAAATCGATCAAGAATTTTTTTTTTTTTTTTTTTACATTTAAGCATCTAGACTCTTATGATTGTTCAAATTCATAAAGAAGCAATGAAACTCTATGACTAAATACCGATAATATGAATTTATCATTATTTTTTATAAATATTTTTGTAACTGTTTATTAATATGACAAGAGGGAAAATTATTTTGATACATTTAATATACACAAATATCCACATAAAAATATTATTCGTCAAAATGACAGAATTCTATTTTGAGCAAAAAGCCAAGCATGTCTAATACCCTATTTCGCACTTAAAATTTGACAATAAAGTGCTACTGAAATGTGTGCACTATGGGGGTTGTCCCAAAATTGCGTAGTCAAGTATCGTTATTCAGTTATAGAAAACTGACACAATAGACAATATGCTGATGACTTTCTTGTTATATTTTGTTATGTATGTGTCTACTTTATTTTGCATAAGAGTTATCATTTATAGATCGGAGTTATCGTTCAGTTATTTACGCTTTATTGATCAATGGGCTGTTACGTTCTCGATGTTACCATATTTAAATTTGGATACTTATCGAAATTTTTGGTAGGTTTCCGTAGATGTTAATTAGGGGTGTTGCCAGGTGTTGCTATATTTAGTTTCTGGAGTAGTAAAGCTCGTTTGATTAGTTTAATTTGCTATTTATACGGAGTGTTGGCAAGATATTAAGAGAGGAGGTCTAGATCCCGAGCACTTTTTTTAGACCTTGTCGTGTGAACTTGGGTGTGTCTCCGTGTTTCCCTTGCTGAGAACATGTGCCTTATTGGTTATTTTTAGCATTGGCGTTGCAAGACCTGGCAGCTTATAACATTTTGTGTATTTTAATTGACACAACTCAGAAAGTTTAACTTTACGATATTTTTGTCTCAGTTGATAAATAATATAATTGCATTGTAATTTATTTAGTAACTGTCTAGAGTTTTTTTGATAACACAATTCACCTACAAGATCGTATTACCATGTGTTCTTCAATGTCGTCAATTTACTTTTATTAAAAGTAATTGCCATTGGTGGGTTCGCATAAAAATTATGTTGTTTGTAATGATTTATCACTTTGACACTTATTTCAAATCAAACTTGAATGGTGGGACGGGATGTAATATAATGAGGCGTGATGGATCTAGGTGTAGCGTATAGGAGCGAGGCGATGTTGAAGATGCATTAGACTGTATCGGCTCGTGGACAACCTTGATATAATATTTTCTTTGTAGATATGTATATAGATAAATTTATTGGATTCACACAAATGATATATTTGTGGGAATTTAAAGAACCCATCACAACAGTTCAGTTGTGACAAAGACACAGATGAAACTTGTACCACGAAGGGTTGATGTAATTTGCATTTGCTTTGATAACAAATCTGGTGAGAGATTATATTGGTAAAGTTGAAGCATGATAAATGACTCTGACATGCGGCACTATGTCAAAAACAAACGGTTCGAATACGAATACAGAAACGCAATTCGCGCAAAATACTTTGCAAATAAAAGACATTGTTTAAATTTGTTGAGTAATATTTTATTTACATTATTATTTTTGTGGACAAAACAAACGTTATAGATTTACGTAAAAAAGCGTTTTGCATCAAGTTAAAATGTGAAATTGTTTAGTAAATAAAATCAACAATATTGATTAGAAATGTAATTCATGATGTAATGTTGAAACAACGCAGATTTTAGATCAGACGAATATGATGACATCAAGTAAAATTGGAAATTCCGACCAATAGAAATTGACGAAAAATGCTGAAGGGAAAAACAGTCAATATATAATTTTAACAGTATTTGACGTCGCCGATCTTTTCTTCTTAGGAAATAATTTTTAAATGCATTTGGAGTGTGCATGCTGGATACATATTTAAAAAAAAAATCCTAGACATTTTTGGAAATAAAACGTTAATGTTTCCGTAAACAATGTAAAGGGTTTAACAACGATATTGTTTTGGACCTCACACATTGCTCCACCTGTCAAAACTCAACTGATCCAAAAATTCTGTTTCTCACAAAAAATATAAAAGTACACATTTGAATATTTAGGTATTGTTCGACAAAGGGTCAATAAACAAAATACAGTTGTTTGAATAATTACAGTAAACATATTTTAAGCATTGGTCTAAATTAAATCTACAAAATTTTGGGATATTCCTCGTAAAATATTACAGTTAATGATATACCTTGCATCTTCTTTTGCTTTGGTGTCACCAGACATTATTGATGATTTGATACCAATTAACTGCAAGTTGCTTGTAACAATATTATTTTCATCATTATCTTCACTTTTGAACATCTTTGCATTCTTTGTATTGGTATCTGAAGAAAGAATTTTTTCCGATTAAATAGCAAGAATTCGTACAGATTCCAATAAAAAAGTTAAAAACAAACTTGTCTCTCCTTTTTCGTTAGAAATACAAGATCACAAAAAAGTTATGATTGTGATTTTCATTTTCATACAGCACTGATTTTATTTCAAAGCTTGTCAGCTATGACGAGCAGTTCCATTTCAAAAAACAATACTTTTCCAAATTGTGATCTCTTGTTCAATTAATAGGCAAATTCTTCAGCAGTAACAATGTACAATTCATTATGATATATTTTTTTACATAAACATATAGTAACAAACTTGCATATTTTGATCAACAATATTGATTATATCCATGAATGTGAAATATGTAAAGATACGTGTATAACAATTTTTTCCGATTAAATCTTATGTTTATAACGGTTTGAAGATATACCTTTAAATTCTCGATTACTTAAAAAATCATCTTTCATAAACCAATGTAAATAGAATTTGCACTGACTTGAAGCTATTTTGTCCCCGTTTTACGGTACTGTCCTCTGTTTTACACACGACAATAGCGAATGCAATTCTTTTTTCATATTTTAAGGATCTTTTCAATTCAAATAAGTAGGATATACCTTCAAAATATTTTGATTCCACCAACTGCTTCATTTTCTCTCCCAGGTGAATAGCGAACGATTTAATCATCTCGTTTAAGGCCTGAATTTCGTCTTGGATGGCGTTGATGTATCTTTGAATGTCTGTACAGAGTCTAACTGTTCTGTCCGTCGTAGATTGTACATCCTCATTGTACAACAGAAGGTCCTCGCCAGATTTCAGTTTTACCGTCAAACTCGTGTATTTTTCTTTCTGTGACTCGGTGAGACTCAAAGCATTTAAATCTTTCATGCTCTTTTTTAAATCAAAAAAATCAAGCCAAATCAGATTCGAAATAGAATTCAAATTTTATTTTGATTTCCCTCCTTTAAATACTGCTTTAATCTTTTAATTTTTTTTTTGAATTTCAATTTATCAACTTTGTGATTTTTGTTTCCCAATCTTTTTTGGCAACTGTCCCACAGATTATGTTGTTGTGTACATTTTAACTATGTACGACAGAAAAATGAGGAAGTCTTAGGTCACACATCAAGAAATCTGACAAGTGCCACATATTAATAAAGGACTGAGAGGACACACACATTTGATTTCTGTGGTGATTTATGAACTGCAGTTTTCAAACTTAGTTTAAATATTATTTAGTGATATTTTTACAATAGCAGGTACATATATTTGACATGGTGTACAGTAAGATTGGGAAACAAGCCAAAAGGCTTATACAAATCCCTCTCTTAGATAAGAAAAAAATGAGGTGCAAATTACATGTATGTATGATGCTGTTCAAACTTTGGTGAAATGTACGTTTTAATCGCTTTTAATATGATATTTTAATCTCTGAGCTTGTCGTTTTTATAGCATTCAATTTTCCACTTCAGAGTTCAACTATGCACATTCAAAATCCCGTTTATTTCAAAAGAAAATGCAAGTGAATATTTTTTTCTTATAACTTTGTTTTAAGTAGGACAAGGAGAAAGATCGTTTTCTTGTTTTAGTAAGTGAAAGAGTTATTAATTTCTTTTTGTTGTATGCAGGTTTTATAAAAGGTAGCAAGCCGTGTGGATACGTAGCTTCAATTTTTCATGCAATTATCGTTACGTTCAAGCACGTATGAACTCCCTAAAGAGATTATCTTACAGTTACATCTAATGTATTTCTGAATCATTGTTTATTTATCCAAATAGAGCGTCAAAAGGATCGTTAATGATTATCGAGCAGCATGCTTCTCCATTGAAACTACAGGTGTCAACTTATTGGAATTCTGATCTTAGCTCGAGTACTAGTATGTCAGTGTATTAAACCGCTCGTGATTAAGCGAAAGCTAAGTATATATAAGTGGACGTAACTAGCCTTTTAACTGCTATATAAAATACACTCTTTTTCTTAAGAAGAAATTTAAAAATAAATTTAAGGGATGTAACTGTTTATGAATATTAGTCGATTTTTGCAAAAAAATAACCATTGTCATCTCTGATTGCTAATTTAAGCCAGTCTCTAACTTTTGTTATATTTACATTAAACAGTCTGTTATATACTATATCCTAATGAAATTAACAAAATTTTAACAAGATGATTTAATGACTATTGATTTAAATTCTTATTTTCTATGCCACAAATGATGTGACTGTAATTAACAGCGAATTTTTATTTTAAAAGACAAGTCAGCAAAATTACAAAGAACCTGGTCTTCAGGTTTCATAGCATTTTAAACCTTTTCCGTTCAAACTAATCTATTCACAATACGTAATTTGACTTACTTATCTTGAGATAATGCTAGACTCCTGATTTACACATACATAAAAAGCGATATTTATACTCTGGAAAACCCCTGAATTGTTCTTGGGGAATACCCTTCACTTAGGTTTTGCAAGACCAGTATACATGAATCAAGAATAGAGGAGGTCTTTTTAGGTAATGACATTAAAGATATCATTAATTTTAGAACTGATAAGTTTAATCTTGCATCAGAAAAATAAATTGAAAAGAAATGACCAATGACCTCTTGCATTTCTACAGACACGTTTTTCAAGTTTATGAATTTTTACCTTGTGATACGCAACCAATTGATAATATATCTTTTTAAACTTCATTTTTGTCTTTACTTTGACTAGAGCGTAAACAATTCTCATTGTTCTCAACGCTTTAAGGCCGAGAAAATGAGCACCGCATTCAAATTTACCTGGCTATTGTACCCCTGTCAATCAACTGAATTAAGGCCCTAGATTAGATTTAGAAAATGGTTGCCATTCGTTTACAGTATTGGTATAACTGCATTCAGACCTGTACCATCACAACGTATAACGAAGAAGTAAATGAAGAGAAAAGTCCTTTGAAATTGAAGAGAACTTCATTAACTTCATTACTTCCTCAAGAAAAATGTATCAAGTTTTCTTTTCATATTCTATTCATTAAAGTTTTAATATTATATCCATTAAAATTCAAATTAGACTGGAACAAGACTAAAGGTGACAGGATTAAAAACTTTAAGAGATGTTTATCAAAATTATCTTTACACTATTATCAACGAAAAACGTTATTGAATGACAATTATAAAGTTAATTTTGTTTAATTTTGTTTCTCGCGAAATTTCTTCAGATATTCTTTTAAGGTTTTATTAATAGTTTTTTAAAATAATTTTTAGTTTTATTATTATGAAAATAAATGTCGTATGTTTATATCGGGTTTGGAGTTCAGACCATAGTATGTTTTTATACAATATGAATTGGAAGCACACAGGACATATTTTGTTTATTTCATGAGGTAAAATGAAATAGCTGGGGTTTAAAAATATCATATATTTCTAACTCGGTTAAAGAATCTGCATAGTTCCTTTTAAGTAGATAAAAGGAAGAGTGTATTTGTTTTATTTTAATCTACAGGTGCTCCATTAACACTGTTATTAGTAATTGATGTTTGATTTGATACCTTGAGAAAAGCTATAGGGAATTAGATGTGTGGCAACCAAGCTACATGTACTCGTGTTTGCGTAGATATTAAGCTTTATGTGTTTCTGTGGCTACTGAGTAATCGTGTTAACATCTTAGTGTGGTTACTGAGCTGTCATGTGGCTACTGGGCTAAGCGTATATGTTTGACAACTAAGCTACTTGTTTTTGTGTGGCAACTGAGATATTAGTGTTCACATGAAACCCGATTGCAACAAATCAAACGTCCGTCTAAGAAAATTCAAAGTATATCTTTATTAACTGAAAACAAGTCAGCAAGTGTCAACAAAATCATTCATTTCATTCAATACTATAAGATACACATCATTTTTATCTCTCAAGAGAAATCGAAGTATGAAATGTTGTTTTATTCTACCTAAAGGACTATGTGCGGTATGGTCAAATATCTGCCCCGATTTCAACCAATTTTTAAATAGTATCGTATAAAAATAAAATCTTCACAAATCATTGTAAAGAGGATGCCTATAACTTTAATCTTGATTTTAGTCATCATTGCATACTCGCTGTTTATCTATGACGTCACCTAAATGACCTAATTCCCGCAAATTTGCAAACAAATGAAGATATTCTCATTTTTGCTCTATATCTTGCATTCGGAAGTATAGAGCGCAGGTCTGCTCAAGTGCGATTTTAACATATGTTTTTCTTCAGATTGTTATACATATCATACTAAAAAATGGTACATGAGCAAGCCTGCGCTCGATGTTTCCCAGTCGAAAAATCATCGGAAAATACCCATATTTTGCTACAAAACATCAATTTATCAAAATAATGCAATATTCATGACGTCATTTCTACATTATGACGTCACTGTGGTGATAACCTTTTATACCTTTATTTCCAATATGATTTTAACTATCTTTCACCTTATTTTAAAGCTCTTTCTTGAACTTTGATTTTGGGGGGCAAAATTTGCATAAAACCGCACTTAGTCCTTTTAAAATAAGATTCGATTAGCAATTAACTATAATTTAGTAAAGAAAAAATCAGTATACTGTGCCTTTTAAATTTGGGTAATACTTTTGGGTATAATTTTAATTAGAGCTATTCCTCTAAAGGAGACCAATACAGTCTAAAATGACCATGGCCAATGAGCCTTCTTATAAAAAAGTCTTCACATTTTACAGTATAAGTAGCTCAGAAATACATTGTGTCATGAATCATTGTCGTTCGTACCACTTAATGAATGACGTCACAATCAATAAAACTCGACATTTTATACTTACACATTGAAATATTTCATCGGCACAAACACAATCACAGTAGCAATGGCTAAAGATTTGACTTGATATTTCGTTGTTAGGCTGTTTAAATTTGCCATCTTTTTATGCACATTGACTGCATTTTGATACATGTAAAAGTAACCCCCCCCCCTTTACTGATTTGTTTATCTTTTATAATTTTATGTTGTTTTTAATAAATGACAACCTATCTTGGTGTTTGTGTGACTTTTTGGATAAAGAAAAATAGCGTCAATTCACTGGAGAACAAAAACAGTATTGCGTTTTCTACAAAACAAATCCCATGGACCTAAATCTAATAATGTAAATAAATGGAAATTAAATTCACACAACGAAATCTTGTGCTGGATTAAAAAAGGAAAATGTAATTAAACATTTTAAATCAACCTGTTAACAATATGATTCATCAAATCTTTTATAAGTTATAAACATAACAATCTATTCATTTACAAGAATTCATTATTTGAGGATTAATGACCTTTTGTGAGATGCGGCTTGAATTCATTTTAAACTATTGCCTCAAGTAAAGTTGCAGTTATGTCAGTTGCTAGCTCTATAGTACTATCTTCAAGACGCCACCTATCCAGCATGTGAAGCGCTCTCATTCTATCGTTATCAAAATCCATGTTAAAGGCTTTGATGTCTTCATCGTCAAATCCAAGTTTTCTTGCAAGTAGTTCCCATTTTGGCTCCAGTTTTGCAGACAATTCTTTTATACTTTTATCAGAGAGAAATCCTGAAATAAAATACATATATTGAAACTAATTGTTATAAATTTTTATCATGTATCAGGATTAAAGAGCTACGAGAGAGTACTTATTGTTTAAAACTCGTAGAATGATCCCTCATAACTTTTATTAGAATATTAATATTTATATTTTAACTTGTGTTGGTTGAAACCCAATCTAAATCATGAAAAAACATAAAATTTGGTCGTATAATTTCTGTCACATATTGAATAACAAGACAGATAACAACCATTCATAAAAGGCATTAAGAAGGAATCTGTTTCTTTAGCAAGACTATCTTCGTCAAGCTCCATCAAAGATTCCAAAATGGTTGTAACCTGAAAGGAATATACAATTGTTTGATAAATTATATTATGCACTGTTGCTCACAGAGAATGTGCGTTAGTATGATATTTGACTCTTTTTAAGACAGTCGTCCTATCATTAGCAAAATAAAATACACGACCTGTATTTTTTGTGCATTTCACATAAACTTTTAAATATTGGTGGCTCTGAAGCATCAACTTCAATGGGTAAACGATAAGAGGGCCAATTAAACCTATGATTTTTCAAAACTTTTTTAGAATTTCAGTTACAAAATTTTTACTGTAACATAATTTAATTCGGAATGCAGTTACAATCAAAGTACTGAAGTACAGAAAGCCGGGCTGTTTTTGTGTGTCTTTATCATGTTTATGCATATTGTGTAGTAAAGACTGAAGATTTTACTTTGACACTGTTTGGTTTTTTGTTTACTTTTGAAGTTGTGCTATTTATAGTAACATTGGCGATTTGCATGCCTACAGCCAGGACTCTGCTTTCAGCAGAGCCCGGCTAAAATCATCTGAAAATAGGGTAGAAAGGCGGACGTTGATATTTATTAAGAAAACATGGTATGTAATTAATCAAGAAATCTCTACTTTGTTTTCTTGTTTTGGTCTTTGGCTTGCCCAGCTCATAATGAAAGCTTCACAGCATTTCCTTTCCGTGTTTCCTTCTCTATTTGCTCGATTTTTCAAAACCTTCACCTTCCTAGCGTCCATACACAGCTTCATATACAAATCATGTTTGTCTGGTGATCCACGTTTTGTCAGTTGCCATGCAAGGTATTTCGCGGCTGCTTTCACTTAAAAAATCAGACATTAAATGGAAGCAACTAAATCAAGTTTTATTTCAGACAATGTTGAATCAAATTATTTTGAAAAAGTACCTGGTACATCAAGTGTTAATGGTGCATATCTCTGGGCTTCCTAAAGTCATATAGAAAAATATTAATAATATTATTGAAATAAAATAAACCAATATAATTTGTTCACAGTCTTTAAGTTTAACAAAGTCTTTACATTTCATATTTATATGCATGATTTTGCTTACAATGATAATTTTACTTGTTAAACGCACCTTCGGAATATGTATTAAAAAAGAGCCACTCCTTGGTGGGGACTGTGGCGTGTCTCCCACATTGTATGCCAGATTTCCCTGGTATGTCCTACTGGAAAACTGAGCCTTTTTATTTACAACATCTATTTGAACGCAGGGCTGGGCAGTATCAATATTCAAGAAAAAGCTCATCTGAGTCGCCCCGGAAACATATTTGATGTTCCCATTTGCATTGAAGATAACTTCTTCCGTGTCACATAAACCAAGCTCCACCATCTCCTCTGGTCCATCCTTATATCCCTGATTTGCCATCTCTTTTTGTGCGTCTCCACTCTTTGATTTCTCAACGCATCGAATGTATAGATCCGAGGGTCTCTCCATATGTTGTTTGACAATCAGTCGAACCGGAACTTGGTATATTCTTTGGTAGATTTCATTTGCGACCCTGCATATTTCCTCGTCTGAAATGCCTTTAGGTACCACAAATCCAATCAAACTAAAAGGAAAAAGGCGTTATATTGTTTTAGAAAACATAAAATTGTATAGCAACTAATCTTTTTGATAATATTTTAAGTCATACTTACTCGAAGTTTCTCTGGTTTGAAGGAATTGAGACGGTTGTATTATTTGGAAGGTTTGAACTCGATCGAAACTTCATAAGTTTCCATTCCTTGCTATCATTGCTCGACACCAACTGTAGTTTTGATGATTTAACATCTGAAAATATAGATAAATCCACTAGTACTAAGATATAAGTTAACCCATTTAATATCAAAGCCGAGGCCTTATTTACACTAATCTATCATCATCATTATATCACGTACCCTCAAAATCACTCCCTAGCTCGGATTCCTCCAAATCAGTCAGTGTTTTCTGAAGAATCTGAGCCAGATGGCCCTGTTTAGCCGCTGATAAGGATTCCACCAATGCCTTAAACCCAGACTCACTTGCCGTTTTAAACAATTCTAATAATTCCCTTGCCTTTGCTTCATTTGATGCTCTACTCTGAAATAATAAAAGTTTCCAAATTATGATGAAGAGAGATTTTTGAAACTGATTAGAACATTACATTTTTAGCTCACTTGATCTAAATTTTTACAAGGGAATAAAAAATGAGAAATTTGTGAAAATCTTGTTCGTAAGACTTTAGATAATCAATAAGTGTGGTCATTTATATTTGCCATTTCTAACTTTAAAGGATGCGTTTTGTTATCTGTTGATTTTCAAACGTTAACTACTCTCAGTTCTTTGAGTATCTCCAAAAAAATAACGTTAATATTTACGATAATTATTTTGTAACATCATGACCATATTTCATACCAAAACTTAGCTTGAGAGACAATATTTTGTTCTATCATACCTGGATTTTATTGATTATTTGCTCTGTTAGTACTGATTTTGATTGAAGTTTGTCAATCACATCACCCACAGCCATGTCTGTTACAAGCTTGTTTGCGCACTGATGAATTGCTCTTCCATGGAGTGATTCTGAAAATTCTGTTAAAAGTAAAATTCTGTATTAAAACTTCGTATTCTAAAAGCTTTGTTTCGTATCTGTATTCCCTCAACCCATGTTAGATTTCTTTATTGACAATGGATGTAGGGGTAATATGAATGTTGGTTTAAATCATATTCAGATTATTTTTAAATAGGTTTTTTTTTAATAATGAGAGATTGTCTTTACTCTCATTCACTCTATTGTATGTATCGGAATTTACGACAAGATTACCATTTAAGTTTTTAAAAAAAATAATAGAATTGGTCAAAAAGTGGTCAATAGTTTCAGTGCCAAGTCTTAGTCGATTGATTACTCAAAATCACAAAACAAATATCCTAATATTTTTTCTAAATAAATTGAAATATGCTTCATTGTTCAATATTTCCTACTATAATTGTCTCCCCATGAATCAAAAGAGTATTAATGTGCGATTTGTTGAACGGTATTTGTTTTTAGTGTTTGTGGTATAGGGTAAAAATTATGTTTATTAACCTCCTGCTGTAAAATATCAAAAAATATTTGCTTCATTTCATATTACACAGATATCTCTCCTTAGTTGATTAAAATTAATTCGATTTCTAATTAGATTAGTTTGAAAAAAAAATAATAATAAAAGATTTTGATAACATGCGAAAAATTATTTTTCGGTATGTCCTACACAATAGCATCGTTCTCAGTCATCTCATTCTGATCAGTTTTGAATATGTCTACCTAACTTTCAATTGTTAGACTTTGATGTTTCGAAGTTTGCGAGACTGGGTGAGAAGTTCAATATCCTAAAATCTCCGCATTCAGGATATCAGAATAGAATTTTACCTGAAAGTCATGATTATGTAAGAAATTATTAATATTATTTCCATTATGCTCTTTTCATTTCAAATACTATCTTTGGTGTATAATTAAAAAATCGGAAAATGTTGAAACAGTCTTGCCTGTCTTCTTGATGTAATTAGGTTGAATATGAAGCGTCACATCATTTTGGGTGTACTCATCAAACTCAACACCAAACAAAGGAGTTGCAATTCGTATGTGATTGAAATCAGGCTCTGATGATACTCTAGAAGCTAAGGCATTGTCCACCTAGTTTGTTAATCAATATTAAATGAATATATCACTAAAATGCTAGTTGGATAACAAACAACTTTTGTAAACTTGTGAAGGTTCTTCTATTTCTATTTATTAATTGGTGTCTAAGGCAATCAGATTTTAAATAATTCAGAAATCAAGTCATGGACATTTCTGTTAATATACCTTTAAATGTGCACATATATCCCTCTTAAATGTTCCTTCTGGAATTCTCATTATTAAGTTTTCGTCGTTTGATGGGCGTATTTCTGCTGCATTGCGAACATTGTTTTTGATGGTAAAGCTCTCTCTTTTAGGTCTAGAAACAACGGCCATTTCTACCATATTGAATTTAACCAAACTTGCTCCAACGAGTGGTACGTTTATCTGGTGAAATGTTTTGAAGGACGTTAAAGAGTGATGAACGTTTTATATATAAATGCATATTAGATAATATTTATACATGTGAATATTACATATATGAACATCTTACTTCATTTAGATTAGCAGTCGGTGTTATTTTTTCTGGGTAAGTCCATTTGCTTCCATCAATCGAGATTTTTAACTTTATTTCTTTGTCATTGTCAATGGACATATAAGGAACAAATATTCTCATTGGAACCTAAAATACAAAACATTGTTATAGTTGGTTCTTTTAGGCCATGAGGACAAACGCAATTAAACACGGTAAATATTTTTCTTAAATAAAGATGTTTTGATGGATCGTGGGACTCGTTAGAGAGAACTCTTGGTCCGTTTATCCAGTTGAGGACTTTAAAGTTTCGGTAAGCCTTAATTTTTGACTATCGCAAATGTGTTACAGCTGACAGTTTTTGGTTATTATTACTAATATGCTATTATTTGTGTTTTCATTGAAAAAAAATTATTTCCCTAATATTGAATAGATTCTTACATCCATTACGAACTGGAAACCATCTCTTGGTATGATCTTCACCACTGAAGCTACAACAATTTCTTCTCTATTTTCTGAACAACGTTTTAAATCATCTGGTCTATCAGATGAAAGACAGCTCAAATCTTCTTTTGTAAACCCATGGTTTCCTTCTACCACAGTGACGACACAGCAAAGTCCATTGTGATACCCTTGGTCAGAACCCCTGTAATATCTGTCAAGAAAGATGTGATTCCTTTTTACTTTAAAAAAAATTCTCCGGGGGGGGGGGGGGTGTAAAAACAAATTTTCCCAGATTGAGACAATTTATAACATAAACTCATCTCTTGAAAGAATAAATTTTGCGAAGATTTCAAGCGAAAATTTTTTTAGTTTCAGTCAACAATTTGATAGATCTAATACACTGATCTGACTTTAAACAAGACCATCATAACAGTGTTATAAAGTCATTTGTACTTATATACTGGCCAATTATTTGGATCCTTTCTTCTCATTTCTTCTTTCCTTTTACGCTCTTCCTCCTCTTTTAGTTTTCTCTCTTCTTCTTCCTTTCGTTTTGTTTCTTCTTCTTTTCTCTTTCGTTCTTCTTCTTCTTTCCTCTTTTGTTCCGCTTCTTCTCTCTCCTTTTCCTTTCTTTTTAATTCCGCTTCTCTTTTCTGTCGTTCTTCTTCCTCTTTCCGTTTCTTCTCTTCTTCTTCCTTTCTTCGTTCTTCCTCTTTTTTTCTTTTCCGGTCTCCTTCCTCTTTTCTTTCTCGCTCTTCTTCCTCTTCTTGTCTTTTTCGTTCTTCTTCTTTTCTTTTTCTCTCCTCTTCTTCTATTCTTTTTCTCTCCTCTTCTTCTATTCTTTTTCGTTCTTCCTCTTCTTTTCTTTTTCGTTCTTCTTCCTCTTTTCTCTTTCGTTCTTCCTCCTCTCTTCTCTTTTGTTCTTCTGCCTCTTTTCTTTTTCGCTCCTCTTCTTCTTTTCTTCTTCGTTCAGTCTCTTCTCTTTCCTTTTCTCTCTTTTTCCTGTCCTCTTCTCTTTTTCGTTTCTCTGCTTCTTCCTTTGCTTTGCGTTTCTTCCGTTCTTTAGCATTTTCAAGACTATCAGACCAAGTTCTTAAAGCTGACGCAATGCTGTTCACATCACTGTTTGTTACTGTTATATCAGTTTTAGCTTTTGCAAGGACGTCTTCCGTTTGGTTCAACAATTTTTGAAGATTATGTTGTTGATTAGCTATTTTCTCGTATTCCAGCATAAGTCGTGCTTGTTCTACATCATAACGTTTTCTGTTTAATCAATATCTAAATTTACTAGTTTGCTTGTTGAATTAACATCAAACATCCATGCAAAGTTAAAATCATTGTGTAGTTATCAAAATTCATGCAGTTCAAAATTTGTCAATTTCGTAGTTACCCTCGAATTATTTTTCCATACGAATTATCAAAAATAGTCTTTAATTTTTGAATTTATAAGCAAATCAACGTTATTATATTACATAGAACATTATTAATCCAATATGAATAATTAAAAGACTTGGTCCCGTCGCATTTATTTGGTTCCACAGTAAACACATAAGCAAATCTTAATTTGTTTGGTTGGTTGGTTTTTTGTAAGTTTTTTTTTTGGGGGGGGGGGGGGGGGGGGGGGCTCGATAAAAAAAAAATCCTTCTTTAACGTTTACACAGCTAGTTGTATTTTTCAAAAGATATAACCAGGATTTGACACTATACTAAATACTTCCATTTCCAAATGCTTAGATTTTAATTTTTGTGTGTTGAACTCTTAATATTTTAAACTTAATCAAAACTATTCAATTCTGGTCAAACGACCACAATAATGAAACAAATCCAAATCTTACCACAAAAATATCAAGTTTCTTATTATTGTTGCAGTTCATGTTATACCGTTGAAGAAAAATGCGTCAATATGTATTTTATGATATTTGCGATAACTTTTCATAACATTTATAGTTATATGATATGACTGTAGGAAAACCTTTTTTGTTTCATCTCGTATATAACACAATTTCGTATTGCTCATAATCAGAGGCATGGGTTGTTCCCACTTTCAGGTTTTAAATTTGAGAATAAAGTATAACTGATTTTTTACATGTAATACTAGTAATATTACATTTATGAAAATACCTTGCATCTTGTTTTGCTTTAGTGTCACCAGACATCATTGATGGTTTAATGCCAATGAACTGCAACACGCTTGTAACGACATTCTTACCATTCTCTTCGCTTTTAAAGATCTTTGTATTGGTTTCTGAAGAGAGAGGGAGGGGAGTAAAAACATTTCCAGTGAAGAAAATTGAAAACAAACTTGTTCCTAAGAGAAACAAGAAAATTATGGTTGTGGTAATCTTCTTCACATTTCACCTGTTTTATTTCTTAACAACGACCAAAACATTAGCCATCTCTATGATATTAAGTGCTTACCAAGGTAATGAAAGTAGTAATGTTTATCTTTATAGATTATATGAGCAGACCTTTCAGTAAAAGAGCAGTGGACAAATGTTTTAAAATATCTTCCATGAAAATTTATCAACAAAACCATACGAGTTTGTCATCACTGCCTCTAACATTCGATGTCCCTGTAAACAGTGACAAAATGTGTACTACCTACACAGAACTACTACAGAAAATACGTATCGCATCAGGAAAAAATAAAATTCCATGGTAGCGAGCGCAGCGAGGCGGCGCGAAGCGCCGCTCGCATAGCGAGCTCCATAGACAACGTGTACGAACGGAGGAAATTCGAGTTGAAATCTGCACATTGTTCAAAGAAAATTTTATGAGGCCACGTGAAAACGTTCTACTATCCCAGTGATCCTTTGTGGTGCATAGCAACATGGCTGAACAGGAAGCGTTTCTAAGGAAAATTCTTACCTGTAAATTGCATACATCATTTTCATTTAACAATAAAAAATCCTTTTAAAAATATTAAAGTAAACAACACATATGCTTACGTAAAAAACTGTACCTATGACGTCATTTCTTTCCCCGAATTTGTCCGACAATTTACGAAAACTGTCGAGCGCAAAAAGTTAAGTATGACGTCACAGTGATCTCGCGTTTTATATTCCCGCGATACATTTAGAGGTGAATCAAGCATCTGTACTGAATGTAACGTGTAGGAAGTACTCAGTAGGGAGTCACCGTTAATACTGATACTATGCTCGCTATTAACGGTGGCTGATTAGTTTTGTTTTGATGATTTTTTTTTTGCTCAGTAAATACACATGCAAGTTCCATGCTAAATTTATTGTCATATTGATCCAATCATTGTTATACCTTAGGTAGGTGACAAAAATCATTAACCCGGTAAAAAAAAAAAGTCTAATCGTTATTAGATCTACGTGTAGCCACGTCATTTTGTAATGAATGAATAAAAGAAAAAAAATTAAACTGTTAAAATATCAACATGTATTTGTTATAGTTGCATATGTGGTCAAACCTTTCAATAATATTGGATATCACACACTAAAAAGGGGGGAGGGCACATATGTCTACAACGCTTATATAGCGTACAAAAATTAAAAAGATTAAAAACAAAATTGATGTCTCAGAGGAAAATAATTAAAACACCGGTAACAACAAGGAACAAAATGAGATATAACACAGACACACAATTTATTGATTTTAATGATCATTATTAAAAGGTAAAGAAGAGATAAAAAAAAAACGGCTTTGTGTTATCAAAATATTTTAATAAGTTTGTTTAACATTTTATTAATGCTCAGTGGTAGTTTTTGTTTAAGTGTATTTAAGCCTAGGAAAGGACCATTGGAATAAAAGTTTGATATCTTGCGATGGTAAAAGTTTTCGAGACAAAGCCAAAGTTTTTTGGTTTGGTTAAGTCCACGGGTTGCAATTAACAATGATGACAGATGTGTGGCTCCTTCTGCGCTCGCCCCAACGGTCACCTCGTAAAACATATTATGTAACTAAGGAGTATCATTTTAAAAATCTATAATTATGTTATTTGTTATCAACACGATTATTTTTGCTATATTTTAACACAGAATTTTTATGAAATTTTTGTAATTATAAAATTTTAATTCACACCAAAAAGAACACAAAAAAATTTGTTTACATACTTCTGTACTCATAATTTTATGAGGAAATTTTATTAAGGCCAGGATTGAAGCAACCTTACAAACTAAGTACATGATTGTCGTCCTATACAAAAACTGGTGTGTGTGTGTATATATATATATATATATATATATATATATATATATATATATATATATATATATATATATATATATATAGGCGATTGATTGGTATAGAATAAGAAATTTAAAAAAAAAATCAGTTGAAAAGTTGAAATAGTAAATTATAAGCATTTTTAAGAACCTGATATTGTTTTGATTTTTTTAAAATATAAATTGATTAAAATATATTCAAAATGATGTTCAAGGAATTATTTTCAATGCGTAAAGTTGTTGACGTCTTACAGTAAATGTTGTGCGGCTGACAATTATAATATTTACAGAAATGATTGAGGTTAAACAAAATACTGGTGTGATACCATGTGATATCAAAATATTTATCACATGTGTGATATCCACCGTATATTGATTTTAACATGTGATTGATTTAAAATTCCTCATGACTTGCGATGGTATATGGTTTATATCCAACTCGTTTTTTGTTTTCTATTCCCTCGCCAAGGCTCAGGGATATATAACACAGAACTAGTTGGATAAAAATCATACACCATCGCAAATCTTGTGAGATCATTTATAGATTATCCTTAGTAAAGCAGTCTTTCTTCTAATAAAATCTTAATCTTATTTATTATTATCGAAGAAGAGAATTGTACTAAACACTTGTCTGCTGCTTTTCACCTGTAAACGAGAATTTTTGCATTAAACAGAATGATTGTATACTAATTAGAAACATTATTATCAGTTTACTATAGGGAGTAAATTTTTATTATAGTAATTTGGTATACAGGTGTATTTCTATATCATTGCTGAAAATTCGAATTGTGTGACATCGCTGGAAAAAAAAAGCAGGTACGTGTACATCTGTCGTGATTTATAAATAGGTATACTTGAATATATATTATCTTTGTAGAGCTCGTAATCTTTTATCAAGGGATTGAGTACCAGTAAGACATCGTAGTTCGCAAACGTGACAAATAGACATTAAATTGGCTCCATTCATAAATAAAACAATTGCTAAAGTAAATAAAACAGTTTTGATAATTTTTTGTGAGCATATTGCTACCAAATAATCGATCCAGATAAAAAGAACAAACGATCGTGTTTATCTCATTAATACGTATACTAAGATAAAATGACAATTTTCGTCAAAATAAATGAATTTTAACATTATCGACTTTTTTCAAGGGCAAGAAAAATTCTTCAGCAGTAGTCAAAACGAACAAGTAACAACACAATAATCATTTTATACAAAGCCTTTTATAACCAAAACTGGCATTTTTTAAAATCAAAAATCACATATTTACTACATATATACCTATAAAGGTGATATAGATAATGTGCACAAGATAGAAAATTACTTGTTTGTTAAATTAATTCTGATTTATAATTATTATTCATATTTAGAGATGGCGGGTAAGGCCTATCGTGTCCTTGGATTAGAGTATCAACAATAAACTTTGAAACTGTTGGATATGAGATTCAACAATAAACTTTGAAACTGTTGGATATGAGTATCAACAATAAATTTTGAGACTGTTGGATTAGAGTATCAACAAAAAACTTTGTAACTGTTGGGTACGAGTATAAACAATAAATTTTGAAACTGTTGGATAGAGTATCAACAATAAACGTTTGAAACTGTTTATGTAATGTAACACATAATATGTCTCACCTGCAAAATAGCCTTATAGTCTTTTTTCAATTCTATATTTTTTTAAATAATAAATCGTTAAAATATACCTTCAAAATATCCAGATTCAACCAACTGCTTCATTTTCTCTCCCAGGTGAATTGCGAACGATTTAATGATGTCGTTCAAGGACTGAATTTCGTCTTGAATGGCGTTGATGTCTTTTTGAATGTTTGTACACAGTCTAACTGATCTTTCCGTCGTTGACTGTACATCTTTATTGTACAACAGAAGGTCCTCGCCAGATTTGAGTTTTTCTGTAAAAATCGTATATTTTTCTTTCTCCGACCGAATAAGACCCAGAGCATTCATATCATCCATGCTCGTTTTTAATGATCATGTCAAATCAGACTCGAAATTTCAGAGTGATGTCTCCTCTTCTAGACTGCTTGTAACCTTTCTATATTTCTTCTTGCAACTTATCACATTTATGATTTTATTTATCCATCTCCTTTGGTTTTTGTCCAGCTGATAATGGAATTGTTGATATATTCGCACTGTGCACGACAGAGAAATGAGGAAGTCACAGGCTACACGTCAAGATATCTGACAAGTGTCGCGTATAAATCAAAGGACTAAGTATGTTTGGAGATGGACATGGGTATTTATAACTTGCAATATTTAAACTTTTTAAATGGATTTAAAATGTTCATCTCGTGAACTTGTTTGTTAAATAAAGATGTTCGAGTGTATACTTTTCTTTAAAATGTTCACAAACTTTTATACAGAGGATGGGGAAGAAAACCAACCTAAGGATGTATGATGTGAATAGTTTAAAAATAAATGTATGCTCAATGTTAGGGTATTTTCATGAAAAAAAATATTGTGTTTTTCTCCTTAGAAGTTATTAATTTTTTTTATTGAAAGAAGTTTGCTCCTCTCTTTTGGGGTAACTATTTAATGTCACGTCTTATCTAAAATTTCTGCATCACATATTAATTTTATTTGCTTTTGATTTTTCTATCGATATAGTTCAGCATATTAAGTTGATATTTCATAGAAGTCAAGAAAAAAATAAGTCCAATTTTTGCCTTAAATTAGCTTATTTCATGCCATATCTCAATTTTTTTAGAGGTGACCCCTCCTTTTTTTTCTTTTATATGAGACACTAAATGTTTGTCTATTTGTATGCAAAGTTTTAGAAAGATGGCATTATTATTTTTTTCATATGCGTTATAATCTTATTACTCCAAAATTTTGTAACATTCTTTACATTTGCTGTACTGGCTTTAGAAGCCATCAGTAAAGCTAGGTTTTTGAAACTTTGACTTGGATATTACTTTTATAGTCACTACGTGTGTTCAACTCTACACTGTATCGAAATCATAACTTAAAGTTCATACTATAAATATGTTTGTGATTTCTTCAAATAATCAATTTTCATGTCAAATTTTAGCAATTTTAGCAATAATTTCAGGAAAATTATCATTTCTGTTTTGGGTCCCACATTTTCAAATAATGGCATGTGACATACATGTATATCACAAATAAAATAAATGAAAATCCTAAGTCCCCATCATGTTTTCGTATGATTAACATTACTAGTATTTCAGGTGCCAACCTCCTTATATTCAAACAATATTATTGAAATAAAATTTGGTGTTTTCCACGTGTTTTATGAAGGCACCATTCATTGAGGAAAAATACATAACAGTTACTTGCATTTTTTTATCATTTGATGTTTAATTTTCCTTTTGTGGGAAATTTTGAAGGCCATATTTTATTTTCAACACGAATATCAATGCACTCTCTGAAAACTGTTTTGGTGCTAATCCTTTTTTTTTAATACGTAATGTGCCTTGCTTATCTTGTTATCACCCACGTTGACGTCTCATAAAAAGGAGATACCGAGGTTTTGGAAATACCTGAAAAATAATTTTTGGGGGAATATCAGGTTTTTGTAAGGCCATTCCAACGATTACATAAAAACAATGAAAGATGAGTGAAATATTTCTTATTTGGGCATTTTGAGAATTTTCTAATACAGAAAGTTAACAAAAAAATACGTCTAATTTTCGTTCTTGTATCGTTACATTTAAGTTTTATAAGTTTATAAATGTTAACAAATTGACTTGGAAAAACAACCAGCAGATATATGAGACTGCATTTGTCTTCACAACTGAATTGATCGTGAATATCTCTCATTGTTTGTAAACGTTTACATAACATGACAGATTTATGCGTGCCACTGAGAAGTAAACAAAGGGAACAGTCATTTGAAAATATAGATATAGATATTTTTTTATTTTTTAAAGAAAAAGAAATTTCGTCAAAATAAGAGCTATTACATTTTGGATTTTGGGGGAGACTGGGGCTTATTATTTTTTTTACTTTGTTACATAACACATATGTCAGAAGTTAATGTTTATTGACTTCTCCTTTAAGATAGTGTTGGTTTAAAAAAAAATAGTTTTTATCATGATTTATAATATTAAAGTGAACGTGAAAAAGTGCACGTTTTTGTTAGTTTATTTTAGTGTGTGACTGCATATCACACAGAACAAAATAAAAAAGCAATATTTGTATACACGCACAGTTACATTTCTTACTAGACTGTATTCGCCATGCAACGAAAATCATTATTATCAACTGAAAGCAGGACAAAGAGTGTAATCTATTTCAATTTAGATAGATTTCATTCATTACTTACTTCTAGCATAGCAACATGGCTGAACAGGAAGCGTTTCTAAGGAAAATTCTTACCTGTAAATTGCATACATCATTTTCATTTAACAATAAAAAATCCTTTTAAAAATATTAAAGTAAACAACACATATGCTTACGTAAAAAACTGTACCTATGACGTCATTTCTTTCCCCGAATTTGTCCGACAATTTACGAAAACTGTCGAGCGCAAAAAGTTAAGTATGACGTCACAGTGATCTCGCGTTTTATATTCCCGCGATACATTTAGAGGTGAATCAAGCATCTGTACTGAATGTAACGTGTAGGAAGTACTCAGTAGGGAGTCACCGTTAATACTGATACTATGCTCGCTATTAACGGTGGCTGATTAGTTTTGTTTTGATGATTTTTTTTTTGCTCAGTAAATACACATGCAAGTTCCATGCTAAATTTATTGTCATATTGATCCAATCATTGTTATACCTTAGGTAGGTGACAAAAATCATTAACCCGGTAAAAAAAAAGTCTAATCGTTATTAGATCTACGTGTAGCCACGTCATTTTGTAATGAATGAATAAAAGAAAAAAAATTAAACTGTTAAAATATCAACATGTATTTGTTATAGTTGCATATGTGGTCAAACCTTTCAATAATATTGGATATCACACACTAAAAAGGGGGGAGGGCACATATGTCTACAACGCTTATATAGCGTACAAAAATTAAAAAGATTAAAAACAAAATTGATGTCTCAGAGGAAAATAATTAAAACACCGGTAACAACAAGGAACAAAATGAGATATAACACAGACACACAATTTATTGATTTTAATGATCATTATTAAAAGGTAAAGAAGAGATAAAAAAAAAAACGGCTTTGTGTTATCAAAATATTTTAATAAGTTTGTTTAACATTTTATTAATGCTCAGTGGTAGTTTTTGTTTAAGTGTATTTAAGCCTAGGAAAGGACCATTGGAATAAAAGTTTGATATCTTGCGGTGGTAAAAGTTTTCGAGACAAAGCCAAAGTTTTTTGGTTTGGTTAAGTCCACGGGTTGCAATTAACAATGATGACAGATGTGTGGCTCCTTCTGCGCTCGCCCCAACGGTCACCTCGTAAAACATATTATGTAACTAAGGAGTATCATTTTAAAAATCTATAATTATGTTATTTGTTATCAACACGATTATTTTTGCTATATTTTAACACAGAATTTTTATGAAATTTTTGTAATTATAAAATTTTAATTCACACCAAAAAGAACACAAAAAAATTTGTTTACATACTTCTGTACTCATAATTTTATGAGGAAATTTTATTAAGGCCAGGATTGAAGCAACCTTACAAACTAAGTACATGATTGTCGTCCTATACAAAAACTGGTGTGTGTATATATATATATATATATATATATATATATATATATATATATATATATAGGCGATTGATTGGTATAGAATAAGAAATTTAAAAAAAAAATCAGTTGAAAAGTTGAAATAGTAAATTATAAGCATTTTTAAGAACCTGATATTGTTTTGATTTTTTTAAAATATAAATTGATTAAAATATATTCAAAATGATGTTCAAGGAATTATTTTCAATGCGTAAAGTTGTTGACGTCTTACAGTAAATGTTGTGCGGCTGACAATTATAATATTTACAGAAATGATTGAGGTTAAACAAAATACTGGTGTGATACCATGTGATATCAAAATATTTATCACATGTGTGATATCCACCGTATATTGATTTTAACATGTGATTGATTTAAAATTCCTCATGACTTGCGATGGTATATGGTTTATATCCAACTCGTTTTTTGTTTTCTATTCCCTCGCCAAGGCTCAGGGATATATAACACAGAACTAGTTGGATAAAAATCATACACCATCGCAAATCTTGTGAGATCATTTATAGATTATCCTTAGTAAAGCAGTCTTTCTTCTAATAAAATCTTAATCTTATTTATTATTATCGAAGAAGAGAATTGTACTAAACACTTGTCTGCTGCTTTTCACCTGTAAACGAGAATTTTTGCATTAAACAGAATGATTGTATACTAATTAGAAACATTATTATCAGTTTACTATAGGGAGTAAATTTTTATTATAGTAATTTGGTATACAGGTGTATTTCTATATCATTGCTGAAAATTCGAATTGTGTGACATCGCTGGAAAAAAAAAGCAGGTACGTGTACATCTGTCGTGATTTATAAATAGGTATACTTGAATATATATTATCTTTGTAGAGCTCGTAATCTTTTATCAAGGGATTGAGTACCAGTAAGACATCGTAGTTCGCAAACGTGACAAATAGACATTAAATTGGCTCCATTCATAAATAAAACAATTGCTAAAGTAAATAAAACAGTTTTGATAATTTTTTGTGAGCATATTGCTACCAAATAATCGATCCAGATAAAAAGAACAAACGATCGTGTTTATCTCATTAATACGTATACTAAGATAAAATGACAATTTTCGTCAAAATAAATGAATTTTAACATTATCGACTTTTTTCAAGGGCAAGAAAAATTCTTCAGCGGTAGTCAAAACGAACAAGTAACAACACAATAATCATTTTATACAAAGCCTTTTATAACCAAAACTGGCATTTTTTAAAATCAAAAATCACATATTTACTACATATATACCTATAAAGGTGATATAGATAATGTGCACAAGATAGAAAATTACTTGTTTGTTAAATTAATTCTGATTTATAATTATTATTCATATTTAGAGATGGCGGGTAAGGCCTATCCTGTCCTTGGATTAGAGTATCAACAATAAACTTTGAAACTGTTGGATATGAGATTCAACAATAAACTTTGAAACTGTTGGATATGAGTATCAACAATAAATTTTGAGACTGTTGGATTAGAGTATCAACAAAAAACTTTGTAACTGTTGGGTACGAGTATAAACAATAAATTTTGAAACTGTTGGATAGAGTATCAACAATAAACGTTTGAAACTGTTTATGTAATGTAACACATAATATGTCTCACCTGCAAAATAGCCTTATAGTCTTTTTTCAATTCTATATTTTTTTAAATAATAAATCGTTAAAATATACCTTCAAAATATCCAGATTCAACCAACTGCTTCATTTTCTCTCCCAGGTGAATTGCGAACGATTTAATGATGTCGTTCAAGGACTGAATTTCGTCTTGAATGGCGTTGATGTATTTTTGAATGTTTGTACACAGTCTAACTGATCTTTCCGTCGTTGACTGTACATCTTTATTGTACAACAGAAGGTCCTCGCCAGATTTGAGTTTTTCTGTAAAAATCGTATATTTTTCTTTCTCCGACCGAATAAGACCCAGAGCATTCATATCATCCATGCTCGTTTTTAATGATCATGTCAAATCAGACTCGAAATTTCAGAGTGATGTCTCCTCTTCTAGACTGCTTGTAACCTTTCTATATTTCTTCTTGCAACTTATCACATTTATGATTTTATTTATCCATCTCCTTTGGTTTTTGTCCAGCTGATAATGGAATTGTTGATATATTCGCACTGTGCACGACAGAGAAATGAGGAAGTCACAGGCTACACGTCAAGATATCTGACAAGTGTCGCGTATAAATCAAAGGACTAAGTATGTTTGGAGATGGACATGGGTATTTATAACTTGCAATATTTAAACTTTTTAAATGGATTTAAAATGTTCATCTCGTGAACTTGTTTGTTAAATAAAGATGTTCGAGTGTATACTTTTCTTTAAAATGTTCACAAACTTTTATACAGAGGATGGGGAAGAAAACCAACCTAAGGATGTATGATGTGAATAGTTTAAAAATAAATGTATGCTCAATGTTAGGGTATTTTCATGAAAAAAAATATTGTGTTTTTCTCCTTAGAAGTTATTAATTTTTTTTATTGAAAGAAGTTTGCTCCTCTCTTTTTGGGGTAACTATTTAATGTCACGTCTTATCTAAAATTTCTGCATCACATATTAATTTTATTTGCTTTTGATTTTTCTATCGATATAGTTCAGCATATTTAGTTGATATTTCATAGAAGTCAAGAAAAAATTAAGTCCAATTTTTGCCTTAAATTAGCTTATTTCATGCCATATCTCAATTTTTTTAGAGGTGACCCCTCCTTTTTTTCTTTTATATGAGACACTAAATGTTTGTCTATTTGTATGCAAAGTTTTAGAAAGATGGCATTATTATTTTTTTCATATGCGTTATAATCTTATTACTCCAAAATTTTGTAACATTCTTTACATTTGCTGTACTGGCTTTAGAAGCAATCAGTAAAGCTAGGTTTTTGAAACTTTGACTTGGATATTACTTTTATAGTCACTACGTGTGTTCAACTCTACACTGTATCGAAATCATAACTTAAAGTTCATACTATAAATATGTTTGTGATTTCTTCAAATAATCAATTTTCATGTCAAATTTTAGCAATTTTAGCAATAATTTCAGGAAAATTATCATTTCTGTTTGGGGTCCCACATTTTCAAATAATGGCATGTGACATACATGTATATCACAAATAAAATAAATGAAAATCCTAAGTCCCCATCATGTTTTCGTATGATTAACATTACTAGTATTTCAGGTGCCAACCTCCTTATATTCAAACAATATTATTGAAATAAAATTTGTTGTTTTCCACGTGTTTTATGAAGGCACCATTCATTGAGGAAAAATACATAACAGTTACTTGCATTTTTTTATCATTTGATGTTTAATTTTCCTTTTGTGGGAAATTTTGAAGGCCATATTTTATTTTCAACACGAATATCAATGCACTCTCTGAAAACTGTTTTGGTGCTAATCCTTTTTTTTTAATACGTAATGTGCCTTGCTTATCTTGTTATCACCCACGTTGACGTCTCATAAAAAAGGAGATACCGAGGTTTTGGAAATACCTGAAAAATAATTTTTGGGGGAATATCAGGTTTTTGTAAGGCCATTCCAACGATTACATAAAAACAATGAAAGATGAGTGAAATATTTCTTATTTGGGCATTTTGAGAATTTTCTAATACAGAAAGTTAACAAAAAAATACGTCTAATTTTCGTTCTTGTATCGTTACATTTAAGTTTTATAAGTTTATAAATGTTAACAAATTGACTTGGAAAAACAACCAGCAGATATATGAGACTGCATTTGTCTTCACAACTGAATTGATCGTGAATATCTCTCATTGTTTGTAAACGTTTACATAACATGACAGATTTATGCGTGCCACTGAGAAGTAAACAAAGGGAACAGTCATTTGAAAATATAGATATAGATATTTTTTTATTTTTTAAAGAAAAAGAAATTTCGTCAAAATAAGAGCTATTACATTTTGGATTTTGGGGGAGACTGGGGCTTATTTTTTTTTACTTTGTTACATAACACATATGTCAGAAGTTAATGTTTATTGACTTCTCCTTTAAGATAGTGTTGGTTTAAAAAAAAATAGTTTTTATCATGATTTATAATATTAAAGTGAACGTGAAAAAGTGCACGTTTTTGTTAGTTTATTTTAGTGTGTGACTGCATATCACACAGAACAAAATAAAAAAGCAATATTTGTATACACGCACAGTTACATTTCTTACTAGACTGTATTCGCCATGCAACGAAAATCATTATTATCAACTGAAAGCAGGACAAAGAGTGTAATCTATTTCAATTTAGATAGATTTCATTCATTACTTACTTCTAGCAGGTTTCAGTCTTATATATATATATATTTTTTTATTGATTATATATAAAACAATTTACAAAATTGTGGTCATAGATAGCTTATACGTAGATATGAATTTCAATTGAAATCATAATTCAAGAATATAAATATATATATAAATGAAGACATTATTATGCATACAGTAATAAATATAATAACACATAATAACACGTAATGTATCGTACGAAAACATAATAATGCATGCGATTATTGGAATGTTACATTCATTGGTTTACGTAATAAACTAAGTTAAACCCCTGGCTTACCCGGTGGACATAACACACACGTATTCATACATGTACAGTCCATCACTACGTCCCCGGGTAAAGCGCTAATACACAAATGAAATGTCTTTCTCTCAACGCCTAGCAATTATCTCTCTTATCCACATCAAAGATGAAAAATATCTATTAAAAAATTACAGACCTATCAGCTTGACGAACACGGATTATAAAATCATTGCGTTTATATTTGCACACAGATTGCAAAAAGTGATAGATGAATTTATAAGTAATGAGCAAACAGCGTACATAAAGGGGAGATTTATAGGTACAAATGCTAGACTAATTCTAGACATTTTTGAATATTGCGAAAATAATAATCAAGAAGGGCTACTCCTCTTTTTGGATTTTGAAAAGGCTTTCGATTCTGTTGAATGGAATTTTTTATTCAAAACGTTAGAGACTTTTAATTTCGGAACCAATTTTATTCACTGGATTAAAATTTTATATAAAAACCCAATATTTCGATTGAAAAATAATGGATGCATAGAGGAATTAGACAAGGTTGTCCTATTTCAGCATTACTATATCTTCTCGTCGCTGAAATCTTATCTGATGAAATAAAAAACAATGGGTTAATAAACGGATTTACTGTTAAAAACTTAGAAAAAGAAATTAAAAACATCCAACATGCAGATGATATGACATTATCACTGAAGAATATAGATTCTCTCAAACAAGCCATTAAAACCATTGATATCTTTTGCAAACTCGCGGGATCAAAAATAAATTTATCTAAAACAGAATGCATCCTTCTTGGCACTCTTAAAAACCAATACAACAATGTCGAAAGAATACATGTAACGAACCAATCAGTGAAATGCTTAGGTATACACATTGGTTATGATAAAATTGAGTATTACAATAAAAATTGGATGAAAAACTTTCATGAAATGGAAACTTTATTTGAATCTTGGAAAAAAAGAAAACTAACAATATTTGGAAAATGCACAATAATAAACACATTAGCAATCTCTAAACTTATATATGTAGCTAGCATTTTGGAAATACCCGACAATGATTTCATAAAAAATGTAAAAAGGCTTATATTTAATTTCATGTGGAATAAAACAGATAGGATCAAAAGAAATACAATCATAGGTGAAGTATATGAGGGAGGAATAGGCCTTGTTGATATAGAATCTAAATTTACGGCCCTAAAAGCTATGTGGATTCCACGTTTACTCAGTACAGAACACAATATTAAATATTTTTTAACAGTTTCTGTAAGGCTTCAAAAATTGATATCGAATATCTGATGAAAACAAATGAGACGGTAGCCAAAGACTATGGTATAATTAATAACTTTCCAGAGTTCTACAAGCAAGCTTTTGTATGCTATAATTTATGTAAAGATGATACCCAAACCAAAATACCAGTTTTTTCTACCGAATCTTTTTTAGTCTTATATTTTTTAATACAGAAGTGTTTTGACATACATGAATATTCAAAACGTATCACTCTACTACACTGAACCCTGAACAGTCAAACTAATCTAGCTAAACACGACACCTCCTTTGCCTTTATCATATTGTAATAACAAAAGACACGAGATATACACATATTATATAAGATGGATATATCGTACTGTGGGAAAACCCTTAAAAATTCTAAAAGCTTATAAATTTTACTTGTAAAATACAACCGATATATATAAGATTGCGTTAGTTTTCACTTCTGAATAGATCATAAAAACCTCTCATTTTTGTAAACGCTTGCATGGCATGACAGTTTTACGCTTGCATTTGAGAAGCAAAAGAAAGGAACCGTCATTTGAAAACAGAGATATATATCTTCATATATCCCCCTCAGGAAAAAAAGTTATATAATTGATTTTAATTTTTATTTCACTAAAAATAAAACTCGATTGGAAAATGTTTTATTGGAAATATGTGACATTATTGTCACGACTTTATTGAATATCAATCTTCGTCTTTTTGTACTCTGTTTTTTTTAATAAGTAAAGTTGTTGATTTGAATATAGACATTTTAAAAGCAGACAAAGATAATTCATTCCCTTTTAAGAGTCGAGTTAAACATTATCTGATGAAACATTTCATCGTGATTTTTTGCAATGAACGTCGCAGCACCAATGTTATTATTACATGAATTTGAACTTAAGGATTTACTCTGAAAGATCAGCCCCATAGATGCTAAGCTTCTCTGATTGAAATCCAATTTTCTGTCGTAAAACATTTCTAAAGTAAAATGTTTATTAACTGAGTGCAGGACAATGAGTGTATGCAAAATCTATATAAAATCACATAAGTAAGATCAATATCATTTTCATCACGCCGGGTAAGTTTAAGCTACAATGTACCTGACAGGTTTTAAATTTTTTTAATACAGAAATGAACTCGACATGAAATAAATGCATATCACTCTACGCTATTCAACATTGTTTTTTTTTCACTCAAACTAATTTGCCTATAAATAAGATATACGACGGTTTTCTTTAAAATCATGCTATGAGCACAGACACTTTAACATTAGATTTACACATACTGTTACATAAGAAAGAAATATCGGTATTCTGGAAAAACCCTGACTAATTCTCGAAGAATGTCAAATACCCAGCTTTTGTCAGACCAGTCTAAAGTTCACATGAGTAAGGAGAAGATGGGAGCATTTTAAAATATATTGACATAGAAGGCAGCATGAATTTGAGGACCGATAACATTATTCTTACATAAAAAATAATAAATTGAATAGGATTTACTTCCTGCATTTCTACAGATACGTTCTACAAAGTTACCTAGCTCCACTCGAAACTTACAATCAATAAATTTAAGATCTCATTATTTTGACTTTTGAATAGATCATAAACAACTCTCACAACAACTGTTTGGAAACACTTTCTAAACATGAGAGTTTTATACGGCCATCTATGGGGTGCTAATGTTAACAAAATCATTTATATTAATATATTATTACATTTACCAGTGTCTTTTCCTGTGATAACGCTACGTATCGATTTTGTACTATATAACTCATAAAGCCAAACTGAGGCGCCGGCGGGGTTTGCTTATTCATATTTAAATATTTAATCGTACAATGGTTTAAAATTTTATAAATATAAGAAATAAGGAATCATTCTTTAAATATTATGAGGTGATAATTTCGGTCGGGGTGTGATCAAATCTATCATAAAGCCCTTACATAAAGATTCCTTATTCCTTATATCATTACACCCCTAAGTATGATTCCCTCTATTTCTATCGTTTGGTCTAATCCCTCGGCTGCCTAAGAAGAGGCACGGACTGCACGAAATAATCATGAATATATGTCAGACTCAAGTATATCTTTTATCTAACGTTCTGTTGTACATTGACAATGATTAAGCTATGCTTTTATTACTTTTTACGATCAATTCATTAACATGTGAAAAGAGAGATATGAATATAAACTGAAAAAAATCAACACGGGTTATGTATTCTTTCTGAAATGTCGCTTCCTTCATATCCCGGATGAATCACTTCAATCACCCAAGAAAGAATTGTATTGTTTAAATAATTCACTACTGTAAAATGCACCTCCTTTTGAAACTCCAGGGATCTCTGGTTTCGGAACAATATATTTTTTTATTTAAAAAAAAAATAAAGATAATCAGGATAGGAACAAAAATTTTTGAATTTCTTGAATTACAAAACTTTAAGGAGGTTTAGTAGTCAACAAACAGATCTACCTGAAATATTTAGATACTATTTGTTAAGCTTTCAACTAAGTAAAGAAAAATTTCATAAAATTTGGCTTTTTATCATTGACGGAAATACACGATTGATTACGCACGACGCGTAATTAACCGTGGGTTTCCGACGACGCTTTATAATTGGTATTTTCTTATATCCTTATACAGAGCTCTTCTTCTAAAGGAGATCAATACAGTCTATTAATGACCAGGACCATCCAGCCCTCTTAATCTAACTTTAACGAGTGATTAAGTCAATTTTCCGCATGTGTTTACTTGTATGATTATGCAGATGTTTTTTAATGACTCCTCTGGATTTTTCGGTTTTGATAGGACGTATGACTTCACGTATTTCCTTTGATTGTTTAGTTTTCTCTTGTATGTCTGAAACAACTTATAGACGCACTCTTTTAGTGCGACTATATGTAAATTTTAAAGAACTTCCTAAAGTATAAAAGACATTCTAAAACATATCTTGCTATAGGGAAGTGTGTATATAATAATATATCTATCATTTATCAATTTCCGAGGGTTATCGTTCCTACCACTTGCGAAATCTCTCTCTCTCTCTCTCTCTCTCTCTCTCTCAATTAAATGAAATTCTATTATGTAATTATAGATAAAATATCTAAAAATATTTTTAGAGCAGTCTCATCATATTGCACATATTACGCAAGCATGAGCAATCTACCATTATGCAGAAGGTTTATATTTTTTTTAATAAAGTTTAAACATATTTAAAATAATATTGTGAACAACTACATTATATAAGGTTTTGTTTAGAAACTGGAAATAAAAAACACAGGGGTTTTAAATACATTGTAGTGAAAAGCACAGCTAAAAGTGTAAAAATGAATTAAACAATCACAAGCATCGAATACTTGTACAATTATACAATACACGGTTTTTAGTCCCCTCTCCGTTAATTGAATTTGAAACCAGTTATACAAATGTATAATCTATTATTTTCTATATTTACTTAATGCAAGATTTTATCATCATTAATCAAACAAAGAACAATGAAATAACAGCGTGTACCACTGTCCAGGTTATGGAAAGGAATTACCGTCAAAAGTCGTTAATGCTGCATTATGACGTCAGGTAGCAATGTGTGCGCTACAATTGCTGCTCCCTAATTTACGTGTGTAACAGAGATAAAAGTAAGAATTTTTACGAATAAGAAGAGAATGTTGCAACATGGATTTAAGCAAACCGTAAAGGATCATAGTGAAAAGGATAAGCATGAATATGAAAACATTTACAATAAAGTAACATGCAAGTGTAAATGTACTGAAGAATAAAGAAATAAGCATCCATCATAAGAATAGAAGAGAGATACAAAGACATTTGGCGGTAATTCCCTTCCATAACGTGTATCAATCTGTTTGCGTGGACCCTGAGGTCCACGCAGAAAATATATAAGCGAGGTTAAACTGGATGCTATGGGGAAAATTCAGCCTGCGCATGAGCTAGCCTGGTTCCTGTGCGTAATGGTAGCTCAGGGAACCAGGTTAGCACACGTTTATCTGAATCGGGATCGGGATTCCGTGCCATATGCATACATAAGTTCAAAGGCGCTGTAATTGTAAAGTTGTCGGTAAACAGTACAGAAAGAAAGTATTTCTTTTAAAGAAATGATTGGCATGTGATATGAACTATCAGTATTATGAAATAAGTTAATGTTAGCTGGAACTACAACATGCATCATATAGCATAATTTGCAATGTTTTGTTGTTTTCCGAACACACATGTAGCTTCATGCGCGGATCTAGAGGGGGGGTCGGGGGGGTCCTGACCCCCCCTTGAAAATGAAAATTTATTAAATTTACATAGTAAAATTATCGCGAAAATATGCCTCGGACCCCCCCCCCGGCAAACACAATTATCCTTCGGACCCCCCCTGGAAAAATTTTCTGGATCCGCGCATGAGCTTAACTTAACTTTTATAGTAGGCGAGGCTACAGAACTTCCCGATTAAATTTTTTAAGCATTTAAGTATGATTGAATAATTATGTCACTTTATATAAGTTAAAATCTAAAAAAAAAATGCATCAAAATATGAAATTTTTAATTTACACAAAGCTGTCACTGCATAGTTAACAAAGTAGTGCGAATCGTAATGTGTGCGCAAATAGTAGAATTCACCGAATGCCTGATACTATACATTCCAATTTCATTCATAGATAGATCATAATTATTTGAGAAGTATGAACACTTTAAATTCTGAGATAAAAAGTCAGGGCTATACATACATGTATACGTAATACAACGTACAAATTTAGTGGTTAAAAGCAGAGGGTTAGAGTCGGATAATCTTAAGGCTTTCACGTTTTCGTTGGAAACACATGCAAATGGTCCACGTATTGTAGTCCTTTTTTAAAGGACAGCAACTTGTCTTATCTATACTTGTTTACAAATGCAAAATGTGGAAATACCTTATTGGCAAAAACACAATTACAGTAATTGGCAATGGCCCAAGGATACAGTTTACATATGTCGACAATATTAACAAAGTAAAATTGTTTATAGAGTATACAAGTTACATTATTATAGTTTGATAAACATTTTATACATTCTTATAACAATTGCATGGACTCTATGTTTAAAATAATCTCTTAAAAATGTTCCCGTTTCTTTTAAAAATGTAGTGCATATCACAATTTAAATATACATGCATATCAGTGGCGTCGGAAGCAAATTAAGAGTGGGGGCTAGACTTATCAGAAATCTTGACAAGCTAACCCCCAATCCCCACCCCCCCCCCCCCTCCGGTTACGACGCCTATCAACATGATAACAAATACCTGATTTTGTTTAAGGGCTGGATGTTAGTGGCTATTTTTTGGACTGTATTGATCTCCTTTGGAGAAGATTTTGTATAAATATATAGAAAAATACTAAAATTTAAAAACTATTTATAGATTTTTTTCTTCTCTAAATAATACTTGATAGCTAAAGAAATCTAGCTGCAGAACTGTAGCTCAACGAAAATTTCGGGTTGACGCTCCGGACTGTATTGAGTGACCAAATTTCCCGTGGAGCTACAGTTCTGCAGCTAAAACAAATCATATCTAAAAGTTTAAGGTAGGTCAGATGAGGAATTGTTGACCACCTCCTTAACAGCAATTAGTTAGAATATATCAAAGTTGATTTTAATAAAAAATTTAATGAATTTATGTAAAAATTGTTAACTTGTACAGGATCACGTTCTCAGGTTAAAAATACCATTTCAGTTCAGTTTATAAATTTCTATCAAAACCTCCACTTCAATATCTACGGAAATGTTGGGTTTAGAACACTCCCTTGAAAAAAATTTTTATGTGTTTAAATTTATCATATTTCCGTTTGCTCTGGGAGTCCTTGCTAGCAGATTATCGGGGACACCTCGCTTAGGTATAGTCATTGTTTCCAACTACTGGCTCTGTAATCTGGGGAAATAAACTTATGTGTTGAACGCTTAATATTTCCGTGAAAAGAGTTCTATTAAGGAGAAACTTAAAAGATGCCAGCGACGTGCAGGTCAGGCCCCGGGGCCATCAAACTTACACGATCTCTGTAAGGTTCATATTTCATTTCACTTCCGCCATGAATGGAAATTAAACTTTTGTGAGAGTTTTATGTTTTGTTTTTGTTTTCGTGGGTTTTTATCATGCAAATTTCGATTGATTTTATTTTGATTATTTTTATCACTTTATGTAAATTTTAATTAGATTAACAAATTGATAAAGGTTTTAAAATATCATCAATAGTAAACTAATCTTTAAATTTTACAAGTGACAATTGATTTAAAAAGATCGTCAATAGAAATATACATGTGATTCAAGTTCAAGTTCAGTTTATTCGCTCAGACCAAATAATTTGGTACAAGAGGAACATATATATAATACATACAAATATAAATCGTCAGAGGTACAGACAAACAGGTACATTTTCATACAGGGAAAACATATAAATAAAAAAGAACAGACTATAGAATCACTACTTATGTTAGATTTTAGTATAAAGGATCATAATAGGAAAACAACTAAGAGGAGCAGACAGCATCAAAAATTTTTGAAATAAATACACATAATTTTCTTAGCGATTTACAATTGCAATTAGTCATGAGTTCAGAAAACTTAAAAAAATTTGGTCTTTTCCAATATTTTGTGTTAATGTATTTTTTCCTTATTTGATGAAAGATTTATCCCTGCAAAAAACAAATACATTTACAGATAGGAGAAGTAAGGGAATTACCTATTATACTGAAAACATATCAATCTTTAGAGCCATCATAAAGTGAATTCAGAATTTTTTAAATAACTCGTTGTACAGCCATGTGATCAATTTGCATCTAATTACCCATAGTAACATTACATCCACATAAAATATATGAATATTGCCGGCGCGGGGTTCCTACAATTAATTCATTTGCCAAGAAATCGCTAGAAAATTTCAATTTCTTATCAGACAATAGCGTTTCTTATAAATTGCACCCTAACCATGTTTACTGCGTTGTACGTTAGTACACATATACGCATAAATATGACCGTTAGTAAATATGCACTAAATTGGACACGGTAGTTTCTAAATATAGATCGGGTATTTCATAAATCCTTTAATCAACGAAACCAGAAGTAGCTGTTGTGTATTCTATACTATATCGTCTAAAGCAGGACAAATAAAACCAAAAATGAAAATGTTTTCCCGAACCCTGAACACGGAAGAATTTATGGTGACCTTCAGTACTTTAAACTTCCTGCTCTTACGATTGATCTCGCGATCAGGAAAAAGATCAGACTAATTTCAGGAATTTGATATCATCTCCATTCACAGATTTTCTGCAACAGTTAAAAATGCTGGGGATTTTCATTAAAGAATGTTAAAAATCTAGGACATTTTTCGATATCTGTCCTATTGATTTGATTTTCCCCGATTCTATTACATAACATTTTTCCAAGATAAGAGCTATATCATCATGTTCTAAATTATCAACCAGCGTTCATTGTCATTTTGAAAGGAAGTCTTCATTCCAAATTGCTTTCATTCATGTCTCGCCTGATCATGAATGGTGAATGTAGGCGATCGTATGCGAACACTTCCCAGAGTCATATTAATAGCTTATAATTATGTTTGTAGTGCCAATGCACAAATCATATGAAATGCTGCGACATCTGGTTTGTGCGTGGCATTCTGGCCCATTGTGTTTGTGTGTGTGTGTGTGTGTGTGTATATATATATACACACACACAATAAGTAGTTGTTGAAATACATAAATGTATTCTACAAATGAATATACATATACATGTATTATCAATACAGGATTTTCACGTAAACCTAAAAGTAAAACACGAAAAAAACCAAAACAATTATTCATTTATTTTATGGCAAAATTCGTCTTTCAGGTAATTTGAAATAAAATAAATTTCACCTGCCACTTTAATGTTGGAATCCCATGGCCAGTTTCGCATTCGCGTTGAACTATCTTGTACATAGCGTGAAATGGTAACATACAATAAGTACCTACCCCCCAGTGCAATCAATACAAAGGTTTAAAGCTCAGGTTTTACGTAAAATTGAGATGACTTATTCTTAAGCTCGTTCTTGTGACTAGTTTATTACCCAAACAGTTGTATGTAAATATAGTTAAATGTGGTCATGTGCACCTCTGTGTCTAAGTAGAAGGGTAACCGTTGACCCGAAAACCCACCAATACCCCCCCCCCCCCCCCCAAAAAAAAACCCCTTATTATTCATTCGCTGTGTGCTCTAAAACCACTCAGTATAGACCTACATGCATCTTAGATAGATGAACAAAATATCAGCTCAAAATTCTGAAATATGTTGAGTAACACGATGAATTGAATTTTAAATAATTCGCTCACAGATACATGTATATTTAAATGAAGCACATAAAGTTTCACTTGCTAAGCACATGGATCAATATACTGATAAAATTTAAAAGGGGAGGAGTTGGAATCTGTTTTCTCCACATGCAAAAGATTATTTTAAAGTGGAAATTTAGTAATTTCATCCTTCAGTCGTATATTTTTTCAAATTTAAAATGCATGTGGAGGGACTGAAATAGTATCACCACTACAAACTATGCAAGGAGGGCAAACTCTGGTGGTTTGACGATTTAAATACGGACTATATTATGAATATTGAAAATCGTCTCATTTCACCTATTCTTGAAGTGCATTACCGTTCTATAGTCCGGTTAACGTATTCTAATTCATTTCAATGCGATGGAAACCCAGGCTGCATTTACGTCATATCACACTTGATTTCCTGTAAACATGTACGTAAGAAATCCATAATTTCTACTTCTGTAAACTGTTTGTATCAATATTACTGATGAATTTAAAGTGAAATTGTGTCCATAAAGATGTGGGGGTGTTATAGCATGCACTTTGCCCAGGTATGTGGTATCAGGGCCCACCAGCCCAACCCTTCAACACTACAGTGACGTGGGTCTTATTCTAATGGTCATGCATGTATGTTATAAAATAAATCTTTAATATATTAACAAAATAACTATCCCTCATTCAATATTAACAAAACTTATAGTGAAATGGATATAAAATCCATCATTTCTACCTTCATGTAACCCCCACCCATCCCCACCCTAGGGCTGAGGTCTGACAAACTGTCTTTTCCTTTATCGGTTTTAATACAACTTTGTAGTGGTTGTTGTTTGTTAAGATTTTTGGGATACGTCCCCCCCCCCCCCAATTTTAAAATTAAAATCAATACTCCCTGCATGTCCCCTTCCCCTCTAATATATATATATATATATATATATATATATATATATATATATATATATATATATATATATATATATATATATATATATATATATATATATATATATATATTCTTTGCAAAAGGCAAAAAAGTGACATGCATGTATTTAGTTGTTCTGTATGCATGGAAAAAATTCCAGTTAATAATTTTCCCTACATAATGTCAGCAAAGAACTTCCCGCTTGCCTATTGGAAACTCGCCCAGAGACAAAATCCCCCCTCCTATTTCCAAATTTAGTAAACCGAATTAATTTAAAAGTTAACGTGTTTGAAGGGATACGAAACAAGAATAAGTACTGATGTATTAATTAATATTTCAAAAAATCGATTGACAATCTACATGCTATTCTGTGCACCAAGTTTTTAAAAAATGAACAAATTTTAAAAAACGACAAAAAAAAACCAATGTAATGATATTCTGAAACTTTTTCAAAGAAAACACTAAAATCTGTTTTTGTAGATTCAATGCTATTTAGTTTCAGCTTCAAGTCTGAAAATTGTTGGAAATATTATAATTTTGGTACTATCAAACTAACGAGTTTACGATTGATTTGGAATACTGTTCATATACATGAAGTAGGGATTTTCTGGATTTTTTCTAAAAAAAAAAAAATTCGGTAACTATCTATTGGTGTGTCTTTTCTTAGATATCTAAAACTGTAAAAATCAACTATTTGTATGATTTAGAAAATTTGAAAGAAATAATTACTGTTTTATTTTACTCGTCTTGGTTCAGACGGTTTGTATGAAAATGGGTATCTGTCGATCTATTCTCTTCGGGCTAGCCAATGGGGGGGGGGGGGGGTTATGCCCAGACCGTTTCTCCTGCATGGGAATAGCCGAAAAGTTTTTCATGGGTTCAGGTGGATCGAGTATTTAGAGATCGAGAAATTAAGTAAACGGGTAGACAATATTACATCAGTTACTGTATTCATTATATGTCACTGAAATTTTGTGCATGTGTGCAAGTTCATTCTAGTGGGCTTGCCAATATTGGGAATATCATTCAAGATCCGTATCTTCTGCATGGGAATGGTCTGACCCATTTTGACTTTTGTGGTACGGGGTGTGAATTATTTGCTTCGACAGGGTACGGTCAATGGTAGCTATAATGTACCAGTTGGCCCTTTACACTTTTAAAGATCCTTACCGCCCACCCAGAAACGCTCAAGATTATATGCTTCACCCTTTGTTTATTTAACCGACTTTAATCTTATTTGATTGAAAAATATGCCCACTTTTCTTGGGTTTTTCCTACAATGACTTTTACTTTTAGGTGTGGTTTGCGATAATTTCTTGGGAAGTCGATATCAATTGACAGATAAAATGAAAATCTGAGAAAAATCACCTGAATTCAATTAAGACAAGGAAATACTTTGATAATTTATTCAATGTCAATAATATCTACAGCTAGACTACAGGAAGTCAGTTTAGACTTGTCGCTTCGATGACGACCGACTGAACCGACCACAGAAAAAAACCATACAATATACATAATACATAAAAATCCGGCTACACACAATCAGCCAATCACAGCTCGTCAGCTGGGGTTGACATGGTACAGTTATCTAACAGTGTATCACAGAGAATCCCTGAGAATACAGTCATCTATTAATTAATAATTACAGATCGTTTAATCTTCTTCCTCCTCCGATTCATCACTCGAACTTGAATATTGGTAACTAAGTAAGTTCGTATTAGCGTTATGAGTCACAAGAATGTTTGAAATATTCGGCAGTCCTTTCTCCGCTGCGATCATTAGTGGGGTAACTCCATTGTACATTTTAATGTCTACCACGATTTCCGGCTGTTCGAGTAATAATGAAATGATCTCCTCCCTATTACCCCTGGCGGCCAAATGAAGGGCGGTTGCGCCGCTTTTTCCGTCCCCAACATTCACATCGGCACCAGATTGTAATAAAATGTCAACTATTCTTTTGTAACCCCCTAACACGGCCAAATGTAAACACGTATGTCCATCATAGTTTCTAAAGTCCAGATTTTGCATGGGTCTAGACTGCCTCCGTTTTAAAATTTCATTCACCATGGTAACGTTTCCAGATCGGCATGCAATGTGAAGCGCTGTATCGCCTTTGTGGTCGAACATTTCGGGATTGGCGCCATTGTCTAATAAAAGTCGGACAATCTCGAGCTGTTTCATCAACACTGCGAGATGGAGGGGGGTCTGCCTCAGTTTGTCGTTGTAAATGTCTAAACACTGCGTCCACGGGGCCACCTCGACGAACACTTTTGCGAGCATGACATGACCAGAGATAATGGCGAGATGGAGTAGAGTATCACCATCTGCATCCCTCCCGTACACGAGAAAATCGTCGTCAGTGAATGCTGCTGCAGACGACTCGTTTTCATCAATGTCATCCAATTTCTCAGACTCACATATCCCCTCGTCAATATCGACACTTGCAAGTTTTTCAGTAACTTCTTCAACCTCGTCGACCGGGGGTTCCACTTTAAGGGAATGTTTCAAAATTTGCTCTCGAATGTCTGTGATAACGCCACTCTCGTTGGAAATGGAGGACCCAAGGTCAGAGTCACACCTATCTTCAGATTTCAACTTTTCCAGTCTCCCATCGGAAGGATCAAATCTTGGCATGCTTGCAGCCATGGTGGGTGCACAATCTTCTTCCAGGTCGTTCAAATCCATGTTTACCTCAATCGAACGTCCAAATTGTGAATCAAATATCTTACTTTGCGCGTTATTAACTGCAGTTTTCTCTAAATTCCCAACATATGAACTTTCCTTTCCTTCTCGTGAGTTGCCTACAACGGACTTTCCAGACCTAAACTAAACTGGAAATTTTCAGCCGAACAAAGCCCTTACTTGACACGCACAAAGGGAGATTTGACAGGGGAATTCCCATTTGGATTTCCCCGTTTCGGTGACCTAGATTTTGGTCGACAGACAGCGTATCGAGAGCGCTTGAATTACCTGTGAGATATTAGGGAATTTGTTGATTTTTTTTTCATTTTAGTAGCTTTTTTAAAGTGGGTTTCAATATTCGGTAATTTATGAATCAGCAATACACTTTGCCATATAAGGCAAATGCATGTTAATGAATAGGCCTACTTAATTTTTTTTTTAATTGATAAAATATTTACAAGAGGTTAATAATACGTCAAACGTTATATACTATATAGTATTTATTATTGGTTGTCTATATACATTCACCAAAATACCAATGATCGAAATCATATGATCGAAAGGAAAGATAGATTGCTGTTGTAATTTGTCAATTAAAAAATTTACATCAATAGTTTATATAGTACGGATTGCGGATCGCTCTAAAAATTGTGCGTATATTCATTACGTATATCTCCTTTTCAAGAGGACAAATGGAGACACGTAGCATCGTTTTGAGTTGGGGGTGGAGGTAGGGGGGCTTAGTCCCCCCCCCACCCCCTCCTTTTTTACAAGGTGCAATTCTCAGGGTACGGAAGCCGGTTTTAAGTACCATATGTGAGAAAAATCTGGCGGCCGCTACAAATCGTTTTTGGCGGATATTTCATATCACGCAGGCACGTAGCATCAGGGGGGGGGGGGCAGGGGGGGGGGGGCCACTTTTTCTCGCAGGAACAGTTTTTTTTAAAATTGACATATAAAAAAAGGAATTATCATGGAGTTGCCCCCCCCCCCCCACACTTTTTTGGGAGTATGAAAAAAATTGATATGAAAATGAGGAAATGAGGAGTACGCCAGCCCCCCCCCCCCCCCCCCCCCCCCGGATTAGGATTTTGAAGATTTTGGAAAACTGAAAATTTAGGATTTTGAAGATTTTGGAAAACTGAAAATTTTCCTTTTTTTTTTTTTTTTTTTTTTTTTTTTTTGGCTTGTCAAGATTTTTTGGATGAGTCTGGCCCCCCACTTTCAAAAACGATGCTACGTGCCTGTCACGGTCGCCAAATTATTATCTGGCGGCCGCCAGATACATGTGAAATTTTTGGTCTTGCTTTTGCGTGCGCACGTGTTTAATATATGTATGAGCAATATACATATAACACGACTGGCACACTGCAGTCACGTAGCATCAGGGGGGGGGGGGGCCACTTTTTCTCGCAGCAACAAATTTTTTCAAATTTACATATAAAAAATTGAATTATCATGGAGTTGCCCCCCCCCCCCCCCACACACACTTTTTTTGGGAGTATGTAAAAAATTGATATTAAAATAAGGAAATGAGGAGTGAAATTGAAGACTTCAAGTTACATATATATACTACGCCAGCCCCCCCCCCCCCCCCCCCCCCCCCCCCCCCCCCCCACGGATTACGATTTTGAAGATTTTGGAAAAGTAAAAAAAAAATTCCCTTTTTTTTTTTTTGCTTGTCAAGATTTTTTGGATGAGTCTGCCCCCCCCCCCCCCACTTTAAAAAACGATGCTACGTGCCTGCACTGCTTTACTTTTTCTTCTTCTTCGCATCAAGATCTTGAATATACCAAGCACGGATCTAGAGCAGAGAGGTCGAAGCACAAAACTATCCCTCGGACACCCCCTCCCCCCATCCGGGAAAAATTTTCTGGATCCGCGCATGAATACTGTTCAGATCTGCTATCCTTAACAATACATATTTTGATCCATGCTTCATCCAAATAAAATCAAAGTACTGAAGTACTGACGGGAGTTGATTTTATCGATTATCATTTATTTTAAAATCAACTTATCTTGCATGGCAATTAGTTTCTAGTCTGTATTTGAATTACGCTTTTTTATATTATATGGATTTTTAGACTTTCCGACAAGAATTTCGAGAAACCCCATATAAATCATGTTGTATAATATTTAAAGATAGATTTCAAACTATGTATTAGTAATCGAAACAATTCTAAGAATCGTATGGATCAAGCTCTGCATCTGAAGCTTCCTCTATGATTCATTCATATTACAGTTTAGTCAACTATGCAAGTTTGTAATAGTACTATCATCTATTAAACATGTGACCTGTTCAAAAAAAAATTAACCATATCCAGCATCTGAAACCTATGGCTCAGACTCAGCATTCAAGCCTGTCAGGTGCATCAGTATCATAAGACGCACCATCCATGGAAGTCTGGTGAAGTTCGGACAAGCAATAACTAAGATATAATCATCAGAGGGCACCTGTTTCAAAAACTTTAAACAGCTCTAAAAACCTTAACCTCCTCCAGCATCCGAAACCTATGGCTCAGATTCAGCATTCAAGCCTGTCTGGTGCATCAGTATCATTAGATGCACCATCCATAGCAGTCTGGTGAAGTTAGGACCAGTAGTAACTAAGATATCATCATCAGAGGGCACCTGCAACAAAAACTTTAACCAGCTCTAAAAACCTTAACCTCCTTCAGCATCTGTAACCTTTAGCTCAGATTCAGCACCCAAACCTGCCTGGTGCATCAGTATCTGAAGACACACCATCCATGCAAGTTTGGTGAAGTACGGACCAGCAGTAACTTACATATTGCTATCAAAGGGCACCTGCAACAAAAACTTTAACCTGCTCCAAAAACCTTAACCTCCCCCAGCATCCGAAACCTAAAGCTCAGATTCAGCATTCAAGCCTGTCTGGTGCATCAGTATCATAAGACACACCATCCATGCAAGTTTGGTGAAGTACGGACCTGCAGTAACTTAGATATTGCTATCAAAGGGCACCTGCAACAAAAACTTTAACCTGGTCCAACAACCTTAACCTCCTCCAGCATCTGAAATTTAGGACTCAGATTCAGCATCCTAGTCTTTCAAGTCCATAAGTAGGTCCAGATGCATCATCCATGCAAGTTTGGTGAAGATAGGACAAGTAATAGCTTAGATACAGGACATGCAACAAAAACTTTAACCAGGTCCGGACGCCGACGCCGACGCCGAGGGTATAGCATAAGCTCCCCCTGACTTCGTCTCGGTGAGCTAAAAAATGGCTAAATGGCCAAAAAGCTTAGATGCTCTCGTGTTTTTTAATCTTGGTCTGCAATTGAGATCTTGCCCCCTCTCTAGGAATCAAAAGCTTAACAAGAGATGTTTGTGAAACATTTATGCCCCCCCCCTCCCTTGGAAACATCCACAAAGAAAATGAACGTAAACTGAACTGCAAATAACTGGTATTTTTCTAAGTTCAAGGGCCATAACTCTGTCGAAAATTGCTCTATCATACCAAAAATCAAACTTTACCTAGATATTATTTAGATAAATCTGTATATCAAATTTCATATCCATATGTGCACCCTCTGCAAAGAAAATGAGCAGAAACTGCAAATAACTGGAATTTTTCTACGTCCAAGAGGCATAACTCTGTCGAAAATTGCTCGATCATACCCAATATCGAACTTGACCTAGATATTATCATGATAAACCTGTATACCAAATTTCACTTCAATATGTTTATCCTCTGCTAAGAAAATGAGCGGAAACTGCAAAAAACTAGAATTTTTGTAAGTCCAAAGGCCATAACTCTGTCGAAAATTGATCGATCGTACCCAATATCAAACTTGACCTAGATATTATCATGATAAACCTATATACCAAATTTTATTTCAATATGTTCATCCTCTGCGAAGAAAATGAACAGAAACTGTTAGTGGACCGACCGACAGACAGCAGCAAAGCAATATGCCCTCCCTTCTTCGAAGGGGGCATAAAAAGAAACACACAACAGGCATATCAGCATATCTTTATCAGTTACCTTTTATAACAGGACATATGTACAAAAATTCAAAGAATGGCATAAATTTATACATCGTAATAAAAATTTATTTTTACACAAGCTAAATTTTACAAGTGCATATATACATGCACATATGAGTCTTGACAATGAATGAAGTCAAGTTAAAACTTATATGATAAACTGTCAAAAGTTAAATTCATTACATACGAGCTGCAATAACAAATTGCCCTCTTTAATTTTTCTTAAATTCTGACACCCCCCCCCCCCCAAAAAAAAAAAATAAAATTGGGAGAGGGCTACATTAATGATTATTGTAGAAATTGTAGTAAATCACATACTGTATCAAGACATTTATATTTATTATCGGTATACACATGTATGTACATGTATTATCATCATTATTATTTTTGCCATCGATTTTGAATTAAATATTAGAGAACTTCACACTGCAAACTTTAATATACTGTTAAATTGTCAACACTACGTATTAAAGACTTATCCATATAAAAGTCAAAGATCATTATAAGCTGATATTTTTTTGTCCAATGCATAAAAATTTACTGATGTCGAATACTCTTACAAAAGCATTGTTTATGTAATTCAAAGTAACAGGACCCGAGTTGAAATGAGTACCGGTAACCATATTTGATGTAAGGTTGAGAGATGGTCAGTACCATTGATTGACTATAGTTTAATCAAAGTCCTTAAAAGTCCTTAAAAAAAAAAACTTGTTCTGAATTTCATTTTTTTTATCACTGGAGTACATCTGAATATGCTTCAAAAATGGAAACATACTACTACAGGCAGTCAAGTGGCCTGGTGTTAGAAAATAAACAAAGGTAGATTCTTGGTTGTACAAGTCCAGAACTAAATGCTTTACACTTTTTTCAACTAATTACATAAAGAATTTCATTAAAAAAACTTTTGTAATACATGTATTAAATTGTATTGTTTTACCCAAATGGTGCTGAAATATTGTCTGCTCTTTCCCTATTACACATACATGTATATTTGTATTTATGATGGCTTCCTAATGATAAGAACTATTTTATATGTTTTATATGATTGAAGAGTGAAATCAGTATTTAATTTATTGATAGAAATAATTTCAGTTATCTTCACAACATGCAATTCATAACATCTCATCAAATCTGATCCAACAGCCTAAACTCATCTGCTCATTATTGATATCTATTAACCAGCATGAACTATAAATGTATTGAGGTTCCATCAAATGACCATTGTTGTGAATCTATTTACCAGTCCTGATGTCTGCAGACAAACTAATTAACCTATATGATGTTTAGCTCTTCCAAAATGTCCTCTCTTTCTATCATCTGTAAAGTATCTACAACGTCTTGTAGTTTGTCCTTGCCCAAGTTTCTTAGTTTTCTCAGCAGCTGATAAGTAATTTCATAGTGTCCTTCATCTCTATAGTCCATTTCAATCTGTTCGATTTGAACCTCTTTAAAACCCATTTTACGACTGAATTTTTTGTAATCGCGTCCCAAATTTTCAGATATCGTGTCACACTCTGCATCTGTGATTGGTCGGTCAGGTGCTGTGTGAACATATGGAAAAAAAGGAGAAATAGTGACAATCATTTGTAGACTTCTAATGCTCTTTTATAGTTCTCTAAATCTATATCTAAAGAGCAAAATATTACGTTAATTTTCATCCTAGTCAGAGTTTTTCATTGAACAATTAAAGAAAAATTAGATTTGATTTTGATTTTGATGCAGAGTTTTTTCTTATATTTTCAAAAGTCATAAATTGTGAACTAAATTCTGTTTTCTATACTGAATATAATAAATAGAAATGACAATCTTAGGTAGATTCTTCAATGAAGAGGAGATATATCTATCAAGCATTTTAAACAGTATTTAAACACGTCAGGAACTTTTACACTTGATTAAGCTACAGTACATGTACCAGTATGTAAATGACAGCCACAGAAAATATCATAGCAGCCAGAAAACCAGAGATATTGCACAAACCTTCAATGTTCTTTTTTGGTTTTTTATTATTTTTACTCTTCCTCCGTGAACACGCCCCCGTGCCCCCTACCATCATGATATTCTGGTCTCCTATTTGTATGTTTGGAAGTTTCTCACTAGAATTTGGACCCAGGTGTAGTGTAGTTCGTCCACCACCTTCTGAATATAACATTTAAAACAAAGTGTTTGAATATGATGATTTATTAAAAAAGATTAGAAATTTCTAATATGTTCAATAAAAAATAGCATACAACTTATTAGATTTATTCATAGTTTAATACATGATCAAAGGATTTTATTAAATAATTATGATAATTGTTAATGTTTCATAATGATAAAAAGATACAATTCTTTAAGATCTTCATGAAATTTAAACCACAATAAAATGAAATTGTCAACTTTAAAATATTGAATTGCAGACGTTTATAGTCTGTTGAGCTAGAGCCTGCTACACTACAAGTAAAATGTCTTGACAAATAACTTTGTGTTCTTATTCTCCCAGTTAACACCATTTAACTTTGGTAGATAATAGCTCATTCCTTTCAGAAATGGTACAGGTCAAAATATTTACTGTGTATATATTCTATGGTTCTTGTTGGGTCATTAGTGCTACCAGTGGACTTCCTCTCTGATTCGGATGACCCTGGTCTTGCATCAGTCTCAATCTAAAAAAACAACCAAAAATGCCTTATGACAACTAGCATGCCTGGAGACATTTGGAGCACCAACAAATCAATAGTAATCATATCATTAGAATTAAACTTGTTTATCTATTCAAGAAATACCAAACAGAAAAATATTGATAAAGACACATGCAGATTCCTAAAGAACAAAGGATGACAGAATGATAGTCTTACCAGGGAAAATATAAAATATTTTAATATTAAAGAGAAGATCTTGAACTATAAAGCTATAAAGCAAAGATAGATTGTAAATTATTCATATAAAAAAAAATGGAAAAACCACTTGAGAGCCTTGAATCTTTTATTTTTAACGGAGGTGTATGTAAATAGGTGATAGGTGAAAGTGGTATTCAAAGTAAGAATTTTGATATCTCAAGCAGTGATATTGCCAATATAATTGAAATGCTATTCATAGTGAGATCCCAACCATTGCTTCTTTATGTAATATAACCAAGATATCTCATTTTTTAGATATCTTAGTTTATTTTTATGTCGCTTCAAATTAACAAGGGCTGTACATGAATGAAGGATTCATCAAGTTGAAAAGTTTTGTCAATAATCTGAAATACCTCCGACTGATTCATCGCATCCCGATCCATAAAGCCTGGTAATTTTTAGGATTCACCAACCTGTGAATATAATAAGTTTACACTTAAACAGAAACACACTCTTAAAAATTTACAAGATTTGAGGAGAAAAACTTTATAATTATTTCATAAATGTAACATAAAAGAAGTGTTTATTATATCTATATCTGACACCTATATCACAATTAAGTTTTCAATCATATCACTGTTCAATTTTCAATTACTTGTACTGAAAAACTTACAAGATAATCTTTATTCCTTTCCTGACATCAAACAATACAAGATGGGTTGGTCTTTTCTCTTTCTATGAGAGGTTGATAAGAATTGCTTCTACACTACTCTATAGAAAAAGCAAGGTTAATATGATAATTTGGACTCTTTTTTATGAATTATTCATTAGGATTATTAACTTGTTGTTAAATCTATTAAATCTTTACAAAAAGATAAATGTTTTGTACTGCTAATATCGCAAATTGAATTAATTTGAAACTTCATCATTATATTGAAGCACAGGCACCTGAATTTTTATCAATCAGTTGCTTAATAAAGTAAGTAAATGATTTATTATAGTGACATGTGTTTTATAAACAAATAAAGATACATGTATATGATATAATACCTTAATGAATAAACACCCGGCCCATCGGACCTATATGTCACTTTATAAACATGAATATACAAATAATAAGTTTAATAAGTCATATATCGAAAAATTCTACCCCTACTATATATAAATACACCACACCTAGTGTATTCATATATAGTAGGGGTAGAATTTTTCGATACATGACCTATTAAGCGACTCATTGATAAAAATTCAGGTGCCTGTGATTGAATGCACACCACCGGTTCTTGTTTCATACAGTATGCTTAATCACTATATACGTTATTGTACTGTATGAAACTAACGCTTGTTATTAATTTGAAGGATTCGATATATGACTCATATAGTCTACTATAGTTTATACCAAATTTTAGTAACGTCTGTGAATAAAAAAATTATGGTCAACGACAACACAATTGAGAATAAGAAAAGAGAAACACTCTTTGTCTCAACTTATACATGACTATTTCAACGAAAGCATATTCTATGACTAACCCCCAGGAAATTTCTTTTGTTTTAGTGTGTGTTCTAATTGGAATTCTATAAACGTTATACGAAATCCAACATCATTTAATGGTTTTGTGTTTGATGTGGACGTCACATAAAAACCAATTTACCAAATGAATATGAATTCGTCTCCTTACCCACCAAACTAAAAGGGAAACAGAAGCTTTTTTCCTGATTCCAGATTCCATCAACTGAAACAGAAAGTAGAGTTTATTTTTAGTTACCACTAAAATCCGAAAAAAATTATTCCATTTGCCTATTAATAGTCGTTGTCATAGCACCCTTATATTTTTTTCATTAATCAATTGAATGAATTTGAATTATAAATACCCTTTTGTGCTTTAGTGATCACAAAAACAAAAAATCTTGGGAAATTCTCATGATATTCCGAATATTTTCTGCATAAATAAGATAGATTGAAATAAAACTCTTTAAAAAAAAAATTATTATAGCATTTTGCTTCTTTTGGAACTGAATTTCAAATTTCTTTATAAAACATGATGCAGAATTCCAAAAATGTTCTTTAATCATCATGAGTTGAAAAAATTAAAATAAAGTACGTAAGAATAAGGTCATCGTATTTTCAAGGTATTAGTGAAAGCCGTGTTTACGAATTGATGCATGCGGTTTGGCGGGTATCTTCATGCGGTTGATTGATAGTGGAGGTATTAATATGCACCTATTTTAGCGTGATAATTATTTAGAATAAGTTATATAGAGTCCTACTAACTACAACTCTCCAAAAATCATTAAGGATTAATTTGTTACTATAACACTATACACGGGGCACCAGAACTTTTTTCAAATGTACAGCGACATAAACTGTCTGTTATATATCCCCGAGTACCCAAACTCCGTCACCATAACCGGAAAACAGTCCGCGTTTCTCTGCAAATTATTTTTTGCGGTTTTTATCATTTGCAATCACTAAATATAACATGAAATGTTATAATTTATAAAATTATTAACAAAAATATTCTTAATATTATTCAAATAAGCCCTCTGAAAACGACGTTTATCACACGTGCTATCATAACTTATGAACCTAACTCCGTCACCCACATGATCTATGATACGCCAGGGAATGAAGACACATTAACAATTTAGTTTAAACTCAACATGTATCTAGACCAAGTTATAATAAGTAAAATCGGTGTAAACAATTTAAATTGTATATCATTTCATCAAAGTGAAATGATCGCCAGAATAAAAAAAAATTGGTCCTTGTAACAACAATCACAACGACCTTTTCAGAATGTATGGATGTCACTTGATTTCTGTCCTTATATGTTTCAAATATATCATATCAAGAATGAATATATCAATGATTATGTTATTTATTTATTACATTTTTAATAAATGTAGCATATTCTATAATTACCGTATATATCTGTAACCCTGTATAAGGCAAAAATTACGGCATGAGCGATTTGACGTTATCATCAGTGTAGTGCATAAACGCTATTGCGGACTGAAAAAAATGTATCAATAACCGTAATAAAAAATAAATTACATGTGAAATGTTTCATCTTGACCTCTCTTAAAATGACTGACCACAGTAAATAATCGAATAGGCCCGCATGTCAGAAATATCGTTATTTTAGTGCACCCGTAAAAAGGTGTTAGCTGATTTCACGCAATTATTGTTGCATAAAATGAACAGGGTGTAATTTTGTTATGTTTGAACACATTCTTAAATTTAACCGTTGTAAATTGTTGACATTTGATTGAAGATTTTTGACATGCAAAAAATGACGTCATAATCGCACTTGATTTCAAACGGCGAGGAGTTTCCCGAAAGTGACGGAGTTAGGGTAGTGACGGAGTTAGGGTGCTATGCGATATGTCTCTGCAAATGTAGCAATACCAAGCCACATTATGATTATGTCAAGAAAGCAAAAATAAATTCCCATTAAATCTATTCTGTACACAGTTACCATGCTTACAATTTGCTCAGATAAATCGAAACTCACTTTCACGTTTTCGAAAATCATGCACCAATTAACAATGTATTCTCTTTTGTGGACAGGCATTGCATACATCCATGTAGACTATGCCTGTCCACTTCTCAAAAGAGAATACAAACAATAACAACAGGTTAGATTGATTTCATAAATGGGGGGATAATCCTGAAATCTGGAATGTGGACAATCTGAACAATGATTTTTTAAGAAAAGAAATATATTGATGTAAAATATTTTATTCTACATCTATAAATAAAAATTTCAGGCACTGCACATCTTCAGAAGTTTAACATATGTAAACAAATTTTCAGATCATTCATATTTATAGGAAGTACAATATGTAGTAGTTTTCAAGTCCATAATTATGCATCTACTGACAGACAGAAGGACAGGGTGATTGCAATATACCCCCAAACTCTGTATCTGGGAGTATAATAATATTCATTTATTGTTTGCATGTATAACATATTTGAGCAATCTGTGTTAAACATGATTTATTACATAATGAAGCCTTGTTTACAAGTAAACTCGTTGTATACGACTTTACTTCGGTTCCGTATACAAGTTGACTTTTTGTGTATGAGATGACCCTATGGTCTGTGTAGGACTTGACTGTAGACCATTTTTCTGGTACCCTAGTCTGTAAAACAGATTTAAATTTCTCCAACAACTATTTGTGGCCCTTGAAGTAATACATGTACCTGCAGGCAGACCAAATTGAGTACCTTAATGGGCAATCCAGCAAGCTATTGAAACCTTTACTAGAGTTCTGTATTTCAAAAGATTAAAAAAAATCATTAATAAACAGAATTTAAAAGGACCTTGACCTTTGACCTTTATGTCACATAAAGTTTATATTACTTTGTTTGGCAAATGTAGACTCTCCCATCCCAAGTTGTCCGAAGTCTCGCTCCCATCCCAAGTGGTCCGAAGTCTCTATGATAGATAATTAAAAAGTTGGAAGTGATTTTATTGAAATTTCAAAACTTTCAGGGGCAATATAGCTACTAGAAGGGGGCCTCTGATCCTTTCGGTTTGAATGGAAGACATTTGTAAAAGTTCCAAGTCTCTATCTCTTATTGTTTCAGAGGAGTAGCAATACATTGTAACAAGAAATACAAAAGGTCTTTCACCTGAAAGGTGGAAAGACCTAACAAGGCAACTGACAGCTTAAAAATAGAAAATGACACACTGCCTGGTTAATCAGAACATGAGTAAGAGTTCCAATGTAAATATTTTAAGGGTTTAAGACATTTTGTTTTTATGGCATTTTAAACTTACAGTTATTACTGCTATCAAGGACAAGCTTAACAATAACCAGTCTTTAATTTCCCCCATTTACAAATTGAATTAAAGTATTTTATTATTTTCAGGTGAAACAAGGCAAAGATTTACATTCATTTAAGAAATATGAGCTGGTTAAGCTTTTTAAGGTTTGCGCAACATTCAAAAATCCCAACAGCAGTGACCAGATTTCATACCTCTAGACCTGTGTTTGGAAGTTTGAGAGTGAATCTCCTTTACAGTTTGTCTGCACAAAGTTCGTCCACTCTAGATATTAATTATTTGAAAAATGTGTCACCAAGTATATGCAATGTAGTACTGCAGCGTTCCGCATCCACATCAGAGATATTACCCGCTAAGAAGCCTTTATCGAGCATAGAAGTACCAGTTCCTAATCCCCCAAAACGCCCTCCAAATGCATATACACTGTTTTGTAAAGAAAGCTATGGTAAAGCTAAAGAATCAGTCTCCATTGAGGACCAAAATCCGCAGAAGGTGATGGCAAATTTAGGAAAGATGTGGAATTCTCTTCCAGAAAGTGAGGCAAACATGTACAAGTTTAAGGCTAAGGAACTCCAAGAGAAGTATAAAGTTGCCAAGGCCGAATGGGAGGCTAGGTTGTCACCATTACAGGAAGAGGCCCTCCTTCACCAAAAAGAGGAACACAGCGAAGCCTTAAAGAAAAGGAAACTGAAAAAGGTTTTCAAGGAAACTGAAAAACCTGAACGAGTGAAAAGGGTACTGGCCATCAATTTGATGGACGTTGAGGATGTTGATGTCCCAGAAGGTGGAAATCAAAAGGAGAAATTTACCAGGCAAGTTCAAAGAAAAACTGAACTGTGGAACTCGTTGCCAGAAAATGAAAAAGAGGCTTTGAAAGAAAAAGCAAAATTACAAAACAAAAATGCTAATGTAAATTATGAAAAGAAACTTGCTTCATGGGTGCAAAATATGTTTGATGAACACAGAATGGATATTGTTACAAAACCTGAAACTAAAGTGGCACTTGAGCAGCTGGGAATGCCCTCCAGAAATAAGGCTGCTCTCCAACTGTTCATGATGTCAGAGCTTGGAAAGGAAAAAGGGGTAACTGTTGGAACTGCAAAGTCAGTCTTTGACAAACTCTCGAATGCTCAGAGAGAGACATTCTCTCATCAAGCTATGGAAGATAAAGAAAAATATCAGCAAGAATGGCAGGATTGGATGGGGAAAATGGAAAGCAAAGGTTTGAAGAGTTATGCAGAAGCACTCCTGGTTAAGAGCAGGGCCAAACATACAGCTGAGAAAGTTGGGAGAAAATCAACCAGTAAAGGGAAGAAAAAGAAAGGAAGAGGGAAGAAGAAAAGCACAAAGAAAACCCCCAAGAAATCATCTACTTGACAGTATCATGGATGGTGAATTTGTGTCAGAACTTTGAACCCTTCAAATCATGATGTGGCTAGTCAGCTATGTTCTCTAAAGTGGTGGTTTTGTTTGCATAAATATTCTATGTGTGCATAACCAAGTACATGTAGATATGAAGCACTGACTCGAGTGAAATGATATTGAGTACACTTGACTGTTTACCATTTTTGAATTTCAGCACATGAAGTAGAAAATCTTTCATTTTCAGGTTTAGCCTTTATATTTTACTGGTACATACGGTATCTTTTTCTTAAAATATATTTTGGAATCCCACTTTTGTGTCATTGTATACAATATTTACAATACATGTACATTATATATGTATTTTAATGTTCATTCAAGCTGGTGCTGGGCTGAGAACAAATTTTAACATCTTTATCCAAAAAATGTACCAAGATAAAAAAAAATTATTTAGTACCTGGACTCATCGAGTATATGCACGTTTGATTGTTTTGACATGTACCTGTTTTCACTGTATAAAGATAATGTGACAGCTGATTTTTTTTAAATCTTTCATCTTTGTTTGCTTGAAAATGTTGACATTTTTGTTTGTTAGTGGAATATACCGGTATCTCTTGTTGGGTGAAGTCTTTTTAACAGATAACATGTTACTTTCTGTAATGCAATGCATCTCAGAAAAGGCATACAGATATATTTACTTGTTTTGTAAATATAAAGAAAAAATAGGTAACATCAGTTTCCAGTTTTTGACATAACCTGTGTATCTTGGATGATATGGTTGTATTTTTATATCCCGTATTAAATGTATCCCGTAAATGTGTGTGTGTGTGTGTGTGTGTGTGTGTGTGTGTGTGTGTGTGTAAACTGATCATGTAAAACCCATTTCATTTACTCCAATGAGACAATATTAAATATCAAATTTGGAGAAAAAAATAATCAACGTGTTTACTATTCTATTGTATTGGGAGCATTGTTATATTCAAGGAGACCTCAGCATGAAATTACAGTGGAGCTTAGATTATCACTAACTGCGCTCCCAACCAAATGGTACAAATTAATGACACATCAAGATTGGTGAATCAACAAAGGAAGAATTTGGAACATTTACTTACGCAGGTCCAGAAAATTTTTCCGGGGGGGGGGGATCCGACGGTTATTTGAGTTTGCAAAGGGCATATTTTTAGTCCAAGGCATATTTTTGATAATTTCATTTTGTAATTCAAAGAAATTTGAATTTTGCAGGGAGAACGGTCCATACCTCCCTAACACCACCCCTCTAGATCCCCGCATGTTTTATCTGAACATTCACTGATAGAGGAACTCTATTTTTGTTGGTATTTCAATTTGTTGGTACTCCATGGAAATTAATAGCTTCCAGATGTTACAATTTTTTAAACATAGTAGAATATACTTTTAGAAATTGACATACCGGAAGTTTGGAGAACCTTTTGCGTTATTTTAATGGCATGATAAATTTGGTGGTCGTTATATATCAAATTGCCCAAAACTAACATCACTGAAGTAAAGTGTATTTAATATAATACTATACCTTATTAAATCGTATTAAGTTGCCCGATTTTACACACATCACAAAATAATCCTCTTTACAAAAATATACAAAAATTGATTTCATATAAATTTTGAACTTTGAAGAACAGTTGATGAGTTTGTAATGATGTGTGACTTTGTTGGCCACAAAAATTGATTAATTTCAAAGGCTATTATACATCTCTTTTGTGTCATTGCTGCCACGCTAATCAAAGAGGTATAGCGCACTTTTTATACGATTTCGCCTACAATATAGCGCTTTTTCAAACATCGGGCATATTCAATATTGTACATAATTTAGTTAAAATATATTTAAAAATGCAAATTACACAATTACCATGATAAAAGAGTCTTAATTGTCTTACGCGACATCATTTAAATCTTCAGCTTTTGTAAGGGATATATTGGTATTAAACAGTATGCAATAAAAAGCTAGATATTTTACTATTTGAACCACTTTAATTCAAAGAAACCCGATTAAAAGGTGTGTTCCCGTTTTGCACACATTTGATAATTAGGTATAGAACAATAGGTGTGAATTGTGTTGTGATAGCAATTATAGTCTGCTTTCACACCCCTGCGAATGTTATTGTCATTTAAATTTTAGACCACGTGGTTTTATTTGACCCTTTCAGTTTCGCAGTAAAAATTGTGCCTCGTGTTTATAGTCTAGTTCATAGAATCTAGGTACTATAGTAGTCAATTATTAAATCTAGAGGTTTATTGATTTGAAACTTTATCTTCATTAATTGGTGGATAAAATGTATTCTAGAAATAAATGTAAAAATACAAAAAATAGTTTTTGTCTGCTGTTGCAACAATTAACATGCTAAGTAGAGATTCCCCTGAGGATTAGTTTTCGATCCGCGCCTGACCTAGTAATAGCATCAATAGTGAAACAGACAATACTATTTTATGCAGAATGTTCCTTGAAAATGACTCGATATACTAAGTTTTTATGCAAAACAAACATCCATTATTTTTTTTTAAAACATGGTATTGCACACCACAAGCATCAAACATGGATATGATTTTATTAAGCCACGCAATGTTTATATTTTCAACCACTCAACACGTGGTTGAACACGAACGATAACTCTGTTCTGAATATTATCGTTTAATATAAAAACCGCTAAATGGTGAAATAAGACAAACATATTAAGAGAGTTTCATGTTTTAACAAAAACCAAAGTAGGATACGTTATGAAAAACGACCAGTACTTACGTATTTTGAGAATATTATCCGAACACTTATACTTCCGCTTGAAATTTCACAGGAACTGAACAAACCAAGGTGAAGTCTCGTGAACTTTCATTCGAGCTTCTCTGGATTTATTACATACTTAGCAACGATAAAGAAAACATTCCGAACACATTCGCAGGGGTGTTTCAGTCAAAGCTTTTACCTGGATTTTTACCTGTGTTTTATCAGCGCCTGTGTATTATCAGCGCCTTTACGATGAAACATGAAGAATATACTAGATACAATTGTATTTTGTTGTGTTTTAGGTCTAACAACTAATAACTATCACCATTTTTTTCATTAGATGAAATAAAGATAATGATATTTTTAGTCTTAAATTTCCACTCAGGTCAAGACTTTGTGAAGATGATGGGGTATCCCGTGTCTCTTTTTACAACTTGGTTGCGAAATATGTAAAATGCATGTTTATAACTGGTTGGTTGGTATCAACAGAAAGAATATTATGAAAAGAAAAACAGATCTTTATCACAAAATAGTAGCGGCTTTGACAGTAGTTCTTATGACATAACCGCTTTAGTATAAATTACATTTTATAATTGTAGGTCACTTTCTGATTTTTCAAATCAGTAGCTAAATACATGAAGCACAAAAATTTCCGACAAAAATAATAATTTTAATATTGATTCAGTAAGTTCTTATGACGTCACCGCTTTAGTTTATATTGCGGTACATTTTCTGGGGTTTTTTTTTCAAACCAGTAGCTAAATACATGGTGCACAAAAAATTCTAACAAAAATAATAATCTGAATATTAAATCGATATACTTCAATCTGAAGAAGGTTTAGGTCTTCATTTGATAGGTTTTACAGTTTTTGAAGCATATAAAATTGCCGATTTATCATCATACCATCATAAACTTTGTCTATTTTCTTCGATTATTCAAGCCACAGCATAAATGAGAAATATTTTGCAGCGTTTTCACTAGACACATTTCCTCACTTTATGTCAGCCAAAGCAATTATAATAGAATATAAAAATATATTTTCTTTTCAAAGTCAAACATGTACATGTATTTGTACTTCCTATAGACAGCAAGTTAAACAAAGCATTTCATATCCAACATTTTTGCAATAATCTTTCTTGTTTAAATAAATTAATGAAATTGTTCATGTTTAAATTACTGTAGTAATGTTTGAAACATGCAGGTCAATTGTTATGTAAATGGGCTTTTATGCAATTCATATTGTAACATAAAATAGATGTAAATATGTATTGGGAGTACATATGTTTTATTTTTTTTTATTACAATAGCCCCACAGGAATTGTGATATAGACTATAGCAATTAAGCAATTATCTCACCTGGTCAAATTCCCGTTTCGCACACATTTTTTCGATACCTAATTTTCAAATGTGTGCAAAACGGGAACAAACCGATTAAAATTGTATTCTACAGGGATTGTACGTAGTGTAGGTACTTGTAAAGTGCGAAACGAAACGAAATTTACCGAAACGAAACGAAACAAAACCTACCAAAATAAAATAAAATCGAGAAAATTGAAATCAAGTTCATTGCTATACATGCATATGTGACCATTTCAATGTTAAAATATATTATATGTATATATTAAAGTATTTACTAGTATTTTAGAAGTAACGGGTATATATGTTTATTTCTAAACGTGCGCATTTGTAGGTGGGGATACACTTCAAAAGTTATTGCCCATTTTTATGTAAAACAAAAAAAAATTAGACTCTAACTAAATATAAACCTCAAGTTCCTAGTATCACTTTTGGTTATTTTTTAACACAATCCATTCGTAATCATACTTGTAAACACAAAATCAGACTTTAGAACCTTGCGATACTTGTTTTGCTATTATGTATTTTAAAACTTGAACAGACCACGCACTTTTATAAACAGTAAAATAGAAGCGGAGGACTAGTAATTTTTGTAAAAAAATAACATGGTAAATTGCAACTTGTCCTCGGCCGTTTGAGATAAACCGAGTTGTCGCACGTGCTTTCACTTTTTAAGACAAACAGTATTAGTTGCTATCTGTCAGACTGCCTAATTAAGTTATCCAAGTGAACTGAAGAGACCACATTTTGTTTCGTTTTGGTTTCATTTCGATTTGATTTCGTTTCGGTAGGTTTCGTTTCGGTATCTATTTCCTTTCGCACTTTACAGGTACCCCATCCTCACAATGTCAGGGATCCCGAGTCCACTCGTGGCCGGCCACGAGTTGTCTATGAACCCTTGACATTGTGAGGATGCAGGTACCCCGGATAAAGTGATGTACAGAAAAAATCACTGTGTACTTTGTAGGATGACGTATGTCTTATCAAATGACTGTCAATTGAAAATAAATATGCCAAAAAATCACATGATTTTGATATTTAATAAATTGTTCAAAATATGCAGCGATTTTTACTATGTATGAATTAGATTTACGTAGCGCCATTTCATATTCCCAGGAAGTCATGTGACGTCAAACAACTGAAAGGCAAATTTTGCCTGTCGCGCTATTTCAAAGTAAACACCTTTCCGTTCCACGCACTTTTTACGTCATTTAACCATTTCATTAAATGTAGCTTCACACCATTACTAGTATTTGTCAAGATTTTGTATAATGTCTTTTGTGGCAGATCGAAGATCATTTAGGTCCGAAAATTTTTGTCGAAAGTTTCGATAAAGCAAAATCCATAGACGCAAGATCCGGGTTGTATTGATTGGGGGAGGGGGGGGGGGGTTGCAGCAAGAGCTTACAATATCAGTCCTTCCATCTTTAAACATCTGATTCCATTTGTAAACCATTGACCAGGACATATTTGGACCATCTCTAGCAACATCTAAGAACCTTTTGGTCTCATCGGAGATTTTCCTGCTTGCATACAATTTACCGGTGCTCCAAGATGCCCACTGACGTTAACGTTTTTGACTTAATTTTCATGCGCGAGTCGTCCATTATCGGTGATACTTTTCACAAAATGACCTTCATAAGTTATTTTAACGTCATATGAAATATCGTTTATTTTCATTAGTTTAATCAGTACATTTTATTGATAAATAGAAATGCGTACGAAATATAAAGATAACAAAAGCTGATATGCTCCGTGAAGCATATCTAATCATGATAAGTAAGGTGTATATTTTTTAAGGTGCATTTTAAATTAACAAATCTTTACATATTTATTAAAAATCACGTCAAGTTTAAAACTGAAAAGTTTCGCTGGTATCACGGGAATAGTCCGCTCACAATCGAACCTGTCCGCGAACTGTTCTAACAACCCTCTTGTAGAATGCAAAGTGTAAATCTATTTTATACAAATTCAATAATCTTTATACACAGAAAAAGGCTGCTTTTGTTTGAGTTACATCACATTTTTACAACTGATATTGTCTACTTTAAATATTTGATTTTCTTTACATTGCCTTTGTTTAATTCACATACAAACAGATTGTCATTATTGTCCACACATAAACCAAAAGGGTCCCTCAGATCACAGTTATCAATGTAACGGAGAAACTGTCCATTCTGATCCAGGATGTGGATACAATGGTTGTTACAATCCGTTGTCAGTGCACGACCCTGACTGTCTGTTGTGATACCAAATGGTTTAAATGGTTCGTTCTTGGTAACTGAGGGATGACCGATGTATCTCCATCTGAGCTTCCCGTCCTGATTAACCACCACTACTGCACTGGCCCCACAGTCAGCTACACAGATGTCATGGTTTCTGATCTCAGTGATGTATTTAATTTTACCATTCCCTGAGTACAGAGGTTTACCTTCATCATCAAATTGAATTGTTTGTTTCTTTGTAGATCCCGAGTAACGGTCAACTTTGGATCGAGTTTCATCATCACTAAACATGGTAACCAGGAGATCACCATTAGAGGTGACACACAGTTTATTAGGCACCCATTTATCTAATCTGATTAACTCTTCTCTCTCTCCATTCTTTATCTTATACACTGTCCCAATTTCTCCATCAGAGACAATTAGGTCCCCATCACTGTCTACAGCTATATCATCAGGCCATTCTTCTGATTTTGTTTTAATTGCCTGGATGAGTGAACCTTTAATGTTGAAGCATTTGATTTCATTGGTCTCTCCACTCGTCCATATCCTCCATTCATCTAGACAAGTGACACTTTGTAGTTTTTCATCCCCCGTCTGTATTGTGGCGACAATCTGCGGTTCATCCAGTAGTTCTCTGACTGTAGTGTTTGGTTGGTTAAGTGATAAGGCATTTGCTTCTGTATCAGTAGATAATGGGGTGATCTTTCCAAACAAACTATACAGCTTCTCCCGGTCTATTGGATTTGGAATGAATGTTGGCAGTGATACTTGAACCTTGGGTGGAAGCCTGCTGAACTCTCCGATCTTAGAGCTGTATTCAATGGTTGAAGATACTTCAGTGGATTTCTCGATTTTCCTTATGGCTTGTATTGTTTCTTTAATGAGAGACTGTATCTGTCTGATTTCATTTAAATGTTTCTGTAAAATATCTCTGTGTTTCATTTTAATCTCATTGATTTCAGTTTTCATTCTGTTGATAATGATGTCGATTTCTTTGTGCCATTGCTCTCCTTGCTTGGACATTGTTGTTGTAAGTTTCTCATATCCTCCATCCAGGTTGGCAAGCTGATATTTCAAGTCGCTTGCAATTTCTTCATATACTGGGAAAATATTATTTTCTAACTCTTTTGCATCATTTTTAATATCATCCCTCTTTGTCTTGAAAACTTCTGCAACTTCTACAAATTTATGTCCTCCGTGTTGTTCAGATGCCATACAGGAAGAACAAACACAACTGTTATTGCAATCCTTGCACTGAAATTTGCAATTCTTGAGTGGATGTGTTCTGCATTTTGGATAAATGAGGGTTGATCTTCGTTCCTTGAAAGGGACTATTTTATGTTTGTCATATCCATCTGAGATGTGTTTGCCTATACATGGCGTGCAGAGGTTGATATGACAAAAGTCACAGTAGCTGTGTACTATGGCGGTCTCACAAAGGTCACATCGGTTCACATCCTGGGCTCTGGAATGAGGATCCATGGTTCTTCTATATAAAAAAAAATCAAGACTTAGTTTATTTAATGATAAGGATAAAGATGAAAAGTGGTGATAACTAACAGTATTCAAGATCCAAAGTGCAAAAGAAAAATACAAAACAGGAGCAGAGCAAACATGGACCTCTACAAAAGTTAGAGGTAGGAAATAAGATGCCATGAAGGAGTTACAACCATCCTCTGCTAACTGCTCGCACGCGCCGTGTGTGATTTCATACATTTATATTTACATCTACCATGCTTTTTTTCTTACGGAAAAATATAGTCAATTCATAGCTCTATAGAAACAGCCAAACTGAAATTTACACGCCCCATTTATCGATTGGTCGAAATCTACAGCGGCTGAAAGTGACAGGACTGAAATTGACACGCCCTGTTTATCGATTGGTCTGAATCTACAGCGACCTAAGTAAACTCACGGACTGCACGAAATAATCATGATGATGCCAGACTCAAAGTCTCACAAGAGAAGATTTGGCTGTTTCTATTAGCTAACGTACTTATGTACATTAACAGTAATTTAGTGAATTTTACTAACTTTTCATAATCAATTTATTAATTAGTTAAAGAAAGATGTTAATATAAACAATAAAATGCTTTCTTTGATGATGCATGCGGGTTATGAAGGTAGCGATCATTGCAGGAAAAATTAACATAACCCGCTAACGCGAGTTATGTATTTTTCCTGCAATGTCGCTACCTTCATATCCCGAATGAATCACCAAAGAAAGCATTTTATTGTTTAGTGTGCAAAAGATTTTTGTTATTCATTTTTTTAATTCACCTTGAACACAAACTCTACTGAATTGAACAAGTTGAATATACACAGAACATAATCCATTCAAAACGAAAGCAGCCTTATTTCTGTAGCATTATATAGCATTATATAGTAATTAGAATTATATGCTAATATTATATTATATTATATGTTTTAAACACCGTAGCTAGCATCTTATGTGTTGATAAAATGAATATGCAAGCATAGGTATATTACAAACCTTGTGAAGAAATATTAACATTTTCCAATGTCTTTGTCTGTGATAACACTACGAATCGATTTTGTTCTATACAGTAAAGCAATAAATTCAAACGACGAATTGTTGGGGCGAAAGCGGGGTTTCCATACTTAATATTCTAATTTTAACCGTACAACTGCTGTAAATTATGTAGAAGTGTTAGATCATATAAAATTTACGCAATTAAGAGGGAGCGACCGAGCCCCTTCTTGTCTTACTTAGACCATAACCCACTTTTCCAGTGCAAATTGCAAAATTTTTATCGTTAGAAATGATTAAACCCTCAAGTGTTTTCCCTGAAGGAGTAATACTGATTCAAACAAATGCTTCAATATCATTTCAAAATTAAAACTCATTTATAGAATTCAGTTAAAAGCTACAGAAAAAAACAAGAGTATATTCATTGTTTTTGGTGTATTAAGTAATAGTTTATTCATTTTGTGTATTCTGAGTTTGAGCTCTTTATTTGGACGAAGAGTGGTGACACTGGATGCGTCTCGTATCATGGTTCAGTTAAATGCTTACATTTGTACATGTGCTATTTTCTAATAATTGCTATTAAAGAACCAAATTAAAATTTTCTTGCTATCCCGCACAAATTGTACATACCTCGAATGACGGTCGTTGGTAATAAATCAATGGATTTTGCGAATCTTGGCCAATGTAAACTAAATTCCTTTGCAAATAAGAGTGTTTGCAAGCAAGATGACCTTATGCTCTGACAAGTGAATGAATCATCAGTTGGGGGAAATTCACTAAAAGGAGACAGCGGAGTCTATCTTTTTACAGAACTTCAATTTTAACTTTAAATTGCATGATACTGAGCTCCTTGGCGGACCGGGACACATATCGGAGATGGGGGTCAGGGCATACAAAAGATCCAATGCAGATATCTGTGTAAAGTTTTTGGACTCCCCCCCCCCCCCCCTCCCTCCCAACAATGTTCGGCGTTGAAGAAGAAAATGTCGTCAAAACCACGGCGACTATGTACAATTCTCTACCATAGGAGGGACCTGTGTGGGTTCCGGACCTTGGCTTTAGACAATGAGAAGAAATGTGAACATTTATCAAGCGTGAATATGGTACTAAAAATCTTACTGCTTTCAACTGTTTAGTACATTTCAGTGGCGTAGCTTTCATTGAAGCACGTAAGCACGTGCTTCCACATTGTTTTGTAAAAAAAAAAAAAAAAAAATTAAAAATAAAGGCAATTAAAAAAATATAATAAATTGAACACAAATAAATTAATATAAATAAAATTGGTAAAAATTTTGAATGATTTCAAAACGCAGTTTAAGTGTAATGAGACGAGTGAAAACTCATGTCAGGTCAACCATGCTTTCTTCGTACGAGACTTTCAAGTCTCTCGGTATACTACATGACGGTACAAACAGTGGTCTATAGACACAGACAAAGTCATTGACACTTTTGCGTTAAAGAAAACACGAAGACTGGACTTCCTCTTTGATAAAGATAATTAGTTATACAATAAATTTTGTCATGTACAAATGGTTTTTTTTATTTGTTTGTTTCGTGAAATGAAAAAAAAAACCAAAAAACATTTATTGGCTTAAGTCTAAAGAAATTAACAATACTAAATTACATATACGCAGCATAATTTTTAAAGAAAAATATCGCGCATGAAAAGCTTGAATTTTTGCACAAAAAATATATATTCACAATTGAAGAAAAACGTATATTGGAGAAATTTAAAAAAATTTATCGATATTAATTGTGAAAATTGCGTCAGCTTCTACCCTGGACCGTTTGGGGCTTCAGGGCGGCCCCCAAACCCCCTGCCCTGTTGTGGTACAGTGCTTCCATATTTATCTACCCTAAGCTACGCCACTGCATTTTCAAAGAAATAAAAGAAAACGGCACAGTTTTGTTATAGAATAGAACCATTTTAACAAGACCTTGGACTTAATTTCGATAGGACGTAACTATCTATTTCTTGCGTCAAAACAAGTTTAAATGACGCTGGTTTCAAGTGAAACATACACAGATTGCGTAGTCTTAGCTCAAAAACCAGACAAATCTTGTTGGTTTCACAGAGCCTTGGCTGAGTGGCCAGTGATTAAATAGACAGGCCTACGCCACATTGCTGTTTGACACAACTACCCAAAGTTCAAGCTCTTGTTAAAATGGTTCTTAGCTCCACCCACTGCTGGTTTATCTGCAGTTATTGTTGCGATTTCAAAGAAATACCGCTACTTTGTTTGCAGTTTTTAATTTGTTATTTCACGCAGTAATACTATGCATAAAATTTCACCTTAATTAGGGTCCCGCTCTTCGTGCGCCCTAAAGTGATCAGTCCATTCTTTTGTCCGTCCTTCCGTCAATCTGTCTTTCCGAAATCAGTAGTTTGGATATATCTTCTCTCTCTCCCCTTAGCCCAATCTTGCTCAATTAAAGGTACTTTCTAAGTGCCTTTAATTAAATGGTGTGCAAGTTTCTAGGTATAAGGGTAAGGTCAAAACAGAATTATTTGCAAAATCCTTGTCCTTATCATATATTCTCTCCCCCTTGGTCCAATTTGACTCAAGCTTCATCCTCAGAGTGACTTTGGTCAAAGGGTGTGCTGTGAACTTAATGTCATTTATAGGTCAAAAGTCAAGATAATATCAGACCAAACAAACAAATCTTTTTTCAGAGCATATTCATTCTCTCCTTAGCCCCACCTGGCTCATACTTCACATACAGTTTTTGTGTATAGGCCGGATGTGCAGCGACCTTGAACCGAGTTTCAAGGTTAGATGTGAAGGTCATAGCAATTCCGTTCAAAATTCCGTTTTAGATAATAGATTATTTCCCACTGGCTTAATCTTGATCAGATTAAACCCAAAAAATGCCTGTTGGTAATTTAAGGGATAATGAGCTTGATTTAATGGTCTGTGTTAACTGAAAAATTTATAAGTCATAAGACAATGTCAAAGCAAAATCCTTTGAAATGCTTTTATCCGATTTTCAATTATTTAAGCTGGGTCTTTGAGATGGTCTCTCTCTATTTCAGCATTATCATGTAATTTAGTATTTTTACAAAATAACTGACACATGTGTGCCACATAAAACGTTATTATTTTTCTCTTAATGAAAAATATGCAACCTATATCTAATAATATATACATGTACTTTTTGGTAGAGGGAACACATTTTAGCTTACCTGAGCTGAAAGCTAATTTCAACCGAACTTGGCACAAAGCACCCTTAGGAATAGGAGATTCAAAATGAAAATTAAGGACTACGGGCTTTTTCAAGGGGAAATATTTAGGAATTATTGAAAGTTTTCAAAAATCTTCTTTTTTAAAACCATTGGGCCAGGAAAGCTGAAACTTGTGTGGAAGCATCCTCAGGTAGTGTAGATTTAAAGTTGTAAAAATCATTACCCTCAGGGGTAGGATTGGGCTACAATTGGGGTCAAAGTTTTACAAAGGAATATATAGAGTAAATCTTTACAAATCTTCTTCTCAAAAACTTATTAGCCAGGAAATCTGAAACTTGTGTGGAAGTATCCTCAAGTAAAGTAGCTTCAAAGTTGTGAAAATCATGATCCCTGGGGGTAGTATGAGGACACAATGGGGGTCAAATTTTTACAAAGGAATATATAGAGTAAATTTTTTAAAATATATATCTCAGAAACTAATCTGCCAGGAAAGCTGAAACTTGTGTAAAGCATCCTCAGGTAGCGTAGATTTAAAGTTGTGAAAATTATGACCTCCGGGGATAGGGTGGGTCCTTCATGGGGGGGGGGGGGGGCGAATTTTAACATAGAAATATACAGATTAAATCTTTAAAAATCTTCTTCTCAGAAACCAATCAGCCATGCAGTTGATTCTCTAAAATTGTTAAGACTTTGGGCCCTGGACGATTCTTGGGCCTCACAATGGGTTCAGAGTTTGATGTAGGTTAATATCCCATATATCAACAATTGTTTAGAATCTTTTTGAGAACTGCAATACTCAACATGTGATATGACTATATAAAATCATCCTGTTAGAAAAGGGACTAATGATAATAAACATAAGACTATCCAGGGGGAAATGGATTTTATTTATAAAGGATATACATGTATTATACTATATTGTCCAGATAGTTTGTATTATGACTCCATTAAGCAGATTTTATCATACCTATTGTTCCTTAGGTGAGCAATGTGGCCCATGGGCCTCTTGTTTAATTGTAGGTTAAAAAAACAAAAATTGAGTAAAAGTAATAATTTGTGCCTGCCACATTGTACATGTATAAGAAATTATAGGCATCACTCATCGCCATGAGAAACTTTAGCAATAAAGATAAATTTTTTAGCTAATTTCTTTCGTAAACACAGCACAAGAAAATTGTTTTTTATCGTAAAAAAAAATGTTATTTCGCCATAAAGATCATTAATTAATGTACGTGTACAGCTGTTGTCAAGAATGACAGAGTTACTGCTCTTGCAATACTCAAATGTTCTATTTTTCTGGCAATAACCATGGGTAAAAATTTTTGTGCAAAGCCTACTAAAAAAATTATAGCACGTCAAATCAGATATAAACACAAATAAAATTAGTTTCCTGTTAATTTAATAAATTGTCGTATGTAGTCACAGGTACAAGCTCGCATTTGTCAATTTACTAATACATATACATGTATACGGTACAAACATTATTCATTTTTAAATCATTTAGCTTTTAAATGACACAAACCATTATTAATGAGTGCTGATCATTCAAATGCTATGACTCATAGGCCTCGATGGTCATCAATGATGTACTCAATTTTATCCAAGAAAATAAAAGAATAACTGCGTTTCAACCCACCCCCCCCCCCCCCCCTCTTCCTCTCCAATGCGTGCTGTCTTCCCACAAATGTTTATTTAAGAATGAAATTTGGTGTTATGACGATTTTAAAATAGTCATAACACCAAATTTTATTTTTGATAAAAATGGTCTGTGTCATTTAAAAGCTAAATAATTTAAAAATGATTAATGTCTCATGCAGAGACTTCAAAATTCGTGCTTTATTGGATTTGATCACGCCCCGACAAAAATTATCACCTCATAATATTAAAAAAATGATTCCTTATTCCTTAAATAGTTTTCCTAGTAGATTGAGGAAACTATGACCAAATGTTGCATTGACAACCAGCAGAATGTCTACTTCACACGTGTCAGAAAATTAAAAGCGATATTTTCATATTCACAGTTGGTGATTCTCACTATTTTACATGAATATTAATTCCTTACTAACATGCCATTTATGTCTCTGATATCACTAAAAGATGAAAACAACAACTTCTTTGATATCCTTCTGATAGTTTAAAAATCACCATGGTTAAAAGACGTACAAATCTTGTCTACCTTATATTGTATGTATCATAAGTGCAAATTAGCTACACATGTATAAACACCAGGTGATAATGTAAATTAATATATTACATTACAAAATTATACTAAGCAATTTTTAATGAAGAACTGGGTTCAAAAAAATAATTCACGGTACTCTATGATATACAAAAAGATAACTGGTATGTCCATTTTGCATAAAATTTATTTTTGGTATACACTATACATTAATAATTTTCCATGTATATGTATAAGATATTAGTTTTCAATGAAATCATAAACTTTAGTTTCAATCATCACAATAAAATCTTCCTTGGTTAATCTGGAAATGGTCAGTAACTGCTCAGGGACTCAGGGGATCTATAGGCAAGAACTTTCAATGGTCATTTTTTATCCGAATCTGTAAAATAAGAGATGTTGTAATCATTAAAAAAAAATTAATAATATATAATCAGTGATTTTAATGGTCTGCATGTGTCTATGACCTCACCTTAAGCCCTTTCTTTGTAATATCTGAGAACCAAATGTTCAATTCCATAATGAAGCTAGCCTATAGGTAGCCATCTCTTAATTAAGATCAAAAACTGATTCGTTGAAAAAGAAATTATTTTAGAGAAAAATTTTGCACAATTTGCTTCTACAGAAAATTTCTCTATTCCATTACTCATTACTAAAGGGGAAAAACTGAATGGCGCTGTACCTTTTCTATGATATTTCAAGAAGTCATGGTTTTTATTAATTCTTGGTGCCTCTCTGCGACCCATATAAAAGTAATCATCCTCTTCATCACTGTCCATTGACATGTTGGGGGGTCGTCTTCCTAAACCCCTCATCATCCTCAGAGGATTACCCCCCATCATCTCATACGCCATCATCATGTCAGGATTATTCAGCATCTCCATTGGGTTAAACCTTCTACTGCTAAAAGATTTAAATTAAAGTTTGGTATCTCAGTTGTTTCATTCTAACCCAATATTGTTTACTGTGAATACACATATTAAACATTGCAATGTCTGTACACTCTCTCTCTCTCTCTCTCTCTCTCGTTTACCTGCTACTTGGCCGTGTTACATATCCTCCACCTGGCAAAGGTAACTTCTGTTTTGCCGCAGCAAACACCTTCATCAACAACTCTTGATTTTCTGGTCTAAAAAGGAAACATTTCATCATTTATTGCCGTGAAATCAATATTTTATTTTCCGCATCCTGTAAATCAAGGTTTTTCCTGGCCTTATTGTTTTTAATCCATCTATTTTAAAACGTTCTCTCTAAACAAAGTACTGGTACCGAGCATGTGATGAATTTTAGCTACATGTATATTTGATCGGATGAGGAATTTAATTCATACTGTAGATTCCTTATTTTACTTGAAATGGTAATTCATATTTGTATCATATATTGAGGATATAGAATTGTGAACACTAAACTTTTATTAAGATTATGAATATGATTACAGTGTATCAAATAGTTCACGACTGTCGACAGAAAAATAAAGTAAGATTTTAGTTTTGGTGTGGTGTGCTTCTTACAATTTTAATATGCAGATATTAATTCCTCATGTTTATAATTAGAAATCTACAGTATTGTGTACCAGTATATACAAGCATCTGTCTAATATTTATTAAAATTATCCCAAACTTTCTACCAATAAAATTATGTACCCACGAACAAGGAAAAATTTGGCTACATACAACCCCCATGAATAAAACTGATTCATGTTTTATTCACAGTAAATCACTGACAAGAAATGGCAGATTTTGTGCACATAAATAAGGCAATAACTCACTTTTTCTAAGTACTTACTTCATCAGTTTATTCATAAGAGTATAGTCTGTACGCAGAAGAACTAAAAGAAGAATGGGGTCCTTAGCAAATTTGATGACCTCTGGGTCAAGCGTGGTCAGACTGAGGGGGTTGTTTCCTGCTGCCACATCAGGATTCATCATCAGAGATTCATACAGTCGGGGATTATCTAATGCTTTCTTCACTCTAGTGTAATTACCTGGCAAAGAATCAAGAAATGATATTGCAAATTTATATACTGTGGTTTGTTTAACATTCAAATTCATCAATTTTTCATGGATTTTGTGAAAATGCCCAGTGTAGAGGGAAGTTCGTACATCTGTGAACAATACAAATACAAAGTGATGCCAGGTTTCCAACTTCAATAAGCATTTGATTTTATTCATCCACTTCACAACAAAATTTGGTGCCCAACAAAAAATGATGAAACCACAGAATATAAAAAAAAAAAATATCAGGTTTCAATATATGGCTCAAAAATATTATGTCTACAAGGATTTTGCATTGCAGCAGACTTTTGAAAGTACCCGAATGATGAAATTGAACAATTGTGCAAGGTAATCCAAGTGACCTCTGAATGAAGAAAAAATGTCAACATTTCCCATTATACATCTCTGAAAGAAATATGTTTTTAACCCTGTGAAATTTTCTGAGTGAAAAATGATAATGTGTCAATGAATATACCTTGGATATTTTCCCTTTTATCAATTTCACTTGTACATCTTTCCCAGGTATGTGTATTTTAATTAAAAATTGTCTAATTGTGTCAGTACAATACTTGAGACAGACTATAAATTAATGAAGAAATACTAAAACACCCTGTACAGGTAGAAAAAATACTAAAATACCCTGTACAGATATGTCTAGAAAATAAAGATCAACTTACTTTTATTTTTCAGCTCCGTAACATGTGGATGTTCACTGAAGGTTTTATCCACTCGTTTCCTTCTTTCTGTTCGAGAAGTTTCCACATTTCTTTGATTGTAATCTGACTTGCCATAATGACCTGATCTTGTTATACCCTCTAACTCATTAAGATGTGCTTGCTTCCAGCCCTGCGCTCTATCCTTAGCAATGCGTAGGTGAGTTCCACTGATATTCCCCCAGAAGTCATTTCCGGGACATAAAATTTCCCTCTTGAACATTTCATCCTGATCTAAATACTCTTTTAATTTGTCATCATCATTCAAAATAGTTTTATATTTAAGGTCAAGGTTATTAAAAAAGTTTTTGCAATATTGAGTTCGAGCCATAAGTAAAGCTAGTGGATCTCGTAAAATTTTCCTAAATGTTTTTTCGGCATTTGTCATATCTGACTCCTTTTTGAATAAAACAGGTTCTACTGTTTCAACATCTGTCTCCATGGCGACAGGCTGCTGGGAAACCTGAGAAGTTGACAGCTGTTGTGAATTTGGGGTCACATATGACCTTTGACCTGAATCCAGCTGTTTAGGAAGAGTAGTCGGAGAAGGTTCTGGAATGGTCAGGTGGTCAATGTGATTGGTGTAAATATGGATAAGGTCATTAGGAGGCTGAATAACAAAGAGGTCAAATTTAATCACTAATTAAATTTACATTTTGAGGCAGCAAAACAAATTTAAATACTCTGAAAGTTTTCTCCTAGAGAATCAAACATTTTAATGTGCCTGTCACCAATGAATAGGCAACAGTGTACCAGAACAGATGATTTGATCAGACTGTTTCTCATTTTATTATTGCTCAGAACAATCACTTCATTATTGTAAGTTAAAAAGATGATTGCTTCTTTCATATATGCTATACTTACATAAGACTCTTTTATTTCTCTTCGTACATCTTTCATTGCAGCAATGATGTCTTTTTTAAATTCTTTTTCAAACTCTCCCTCAATCTCTTTTTTCAATGCTTAAAAAGGTACCGGGTATTCATAAAAAATACATAATCTTGTCACAAGGATAAATATGTCAATATAAGTCTATAAATATTAATGTATGTCTCATCTTCATGCTTACTACTAAACGATGGTCTCTGTGTTGGTTTCTGATGCCAACAACGGGTTATAATATTTGTCAGAAAGGGTGGACAAAACCTTGGAATGAGACTAAAATCAGGACGCTGTCCACTCAGTACTGCCGATCGAATCAAGTCATCTCTAGCATCTAAAAAGTCAAAAGCAAGAAGTTATGATATAAGTCCTTTTTACTGTGAAGTTACTACAGTAAAACACGCTTATAATGAAGTGCCAGGGATGGGCGAGTTTACTTCATTATAAGCGTAATTCATTACATCGATCAAGTTTACAACATGTAATAATTCCATGGGGAATGAAAAACACTTCGCTGAAAGTGTCAATATTTTATAAGTGCGTTCACTATAACCTGTTTTACTGTACTTTACTTTGCAAGGATTTTTTGGGATTAAATCGCATGTCTTGAATTTTATATCAAACATGCACAATTTTTTATTTTTACAAATCTGACTAGTACATGTTCACATACTCCCATAAGGGACTGCTCCTGTCAGAGTTTCCCAGACACAAATACCAAAGCTGTAGATGTCAAAGAATCGGTCTGCAGGTGTATTGATGTCAATCCACAGCTCGGGAGGTACATGCGATACCGTACAACGACGCTCACTTGAGTCAGCAATATCTGTCCGCCGAGTGGCTGTCATTGTCACAGTTTTCCATTCTGATAAACCAAAGTCAGATACCTGATGCAAAATATATACATGTATGTTAAAATCACAACAGTTTTCTATTTTCAAATTCTTTGTTTTAATTTTATTTAAAAAGAAACAAATGTCAATTTCAAAGCACATTTTCATCTTTAAAAATTGTTTGTTTTCCCTCTCCTGAAGAATAAGTAGGCAACTCAATATATTATTAATCATTAATGTAAACAATGTCAATCTAAGAGTTTCTAATTTTTTGTTGAAAATCAAGTTATTTTAGAAAAATTATTTCCTATTTGATTAAGGTACATGCAGCTTTGAAAAAAAAATGAATTTCCTTTTCATCAAACTCAGTCAGGAGAGGGCAAACATTTTTTCCCATATCAAACCTTTGCATTCATAGCACCATCCAACAAAATATTGTCTGCCTTCAGATCTAGGTGAAGAATAGTTGGTTTATGGGAGTGAAGAAAATCCATGGCTGATGAGACCTGCATAAAAAATCTGACAAAGAGGGGAAACCGAGGGGTGAATTGTTTGCGGAAGTCAATGAGGCTTCCAAGGGGCATGTACTCCAAAATGAGGGAGTAGTTGTCCCTCTGCATGATGAGGCCATGAAGGTGAAGAATACCATCATGTTCACAAAACTCCATCAGTTTTTTGGCCTCTTCTAAAAGTACATCTAGGTGTCTGCAAAGCAGTAAGGAAGTCTTTGATAAAAACATGTTTCTTTTTTATTGTTGATGTTTAATTGAGGGTAGCTATAAGCAATATTCAGATCTAATAATTAATTAACAGATTTTGTTGTTTTACAAGATGTTAAATATTTTTGTCCATTCCATTCTGTTCATGTATTCATTTGTCTTAACTATTTTGTGACTTGACCATTGATGCAAACACAAAAAAAACCAAGTTAAAATATTATTGCATTTTTATGTTCTCTCGATGAGGAATACTTATAATCTTTTTTTGTTAACATTTTTGAGCTGTAAAACTACATGACATTATGACACAAGAATGTTAAACTCAAAAGTCACTGCTTCAATCAAGGTGAAGGTTTGCTCGCATATTATACTGCATCATCTTCACTTAACATTCAAACTCGGCAAGTAACATTGACCTGATTGATGTAAACTACTGGTACATGCATTAAGCACCCACTAAATAAGATCCCTCTCCTTAACAAATGATCTATCTCACAAGCATGTTACTCTCCCTCCACCTATGACAATTATGAAGACTTACTTCTTTGGTAATTGCCCATTGTTTATTAAAGTTTTGACAGCTACATGGCCAAACTGTCGGTGCTTTCCTCTGTACACGGTCCCGTACCCGCCTCTTCCAATTGGAAGATCCTCCAGTTCTATTTCACCCTGGTTGACTATAGGAATTGTAACCTCTGACATGTTTCAATTCAAAAGCCCCTAGAAATTAAAATTAAATATTGATACCTTGTAATGGAAGCAAAAAAACCCCAAAAACATATATATATATATATATATATATATATATATATATATATATATATATATATATATATATATATATATATATAATTAATATACAAATATTGACTGGGGTTGAGGGCAACATTGATTATATTAGCCCCCGAAGGACGAAATATTGCCCGACGCGAAGCGGAGGGCAATATTTTCGTCCCAAGGGGGCTAATATAATCAATGTTGCCCGAAAACACAGTCAACATTTGTTTTGTTATATGAAGAAACAAACCAAAATTTAAGAAATTAATTGAAAACAGATCGCCGCAATTTTGTGCAAAGTTCATTTCCAAAATATCCTCAGCATCAAACGGTCACTTGTGATATTCCGCCGACCGTAAGAATTATCAGACAGGTGTTCTACCTGATTTTACTTCACAGTAATTCGCAAATCCTTATATCCGTTATGATAGCAAACCGTTGCATTGCGCGTTCGTTGTTTACTTGCCTTGACTGACTGTCTATTATGACGTCACCTTGTTTTGGAGTCGCGAAGAATTATTTACGTCACCGTTTACGAATCAACAAATCAGAGGCGATTATTTGAAATAGAGGGAATGTTCTCTAGATATTATTCCTAGCCGGTCAATATCTAAAAAATATTGACCGGTCAATATTTTTCGGACGAGCTGATATTACAATTATTGACTATTCGTCTATATAGAGTTATATAGTGAGAATATACTACTGAATATAACAATAATATTTATTTCAATTATGTGGAAGGATAAACTGAAAGTAGCATACAGCTGGCATAAGAAGTGACATGCATATATTTTTGACAACAGATGTGTTGTTTCTATGACATCATTTATTCTAATTTACTTGGTTTTTCTTGATTATAAGTGAAAGATTTTGAAAAGGTGATAAAATATTTATTGGTACATTGAAAAAAAAATATTATTACATTAAATTCTGATGGTTAACGTTATGGGTTAAGATTAGGGTTATCTTAAAGTTGGAGTGCAACTTAAATATCTGCTATAGTTTATCATTCAACAAGTTACACTATGGAACAAAAACAATTGACATGTAATATAAAATTAATCTTGCCTTGAGCTGAAACTGTGCTTACATATGGGAAATCCCCTTACCTATTTTTATAGATTAGTTTTATGTTAAGTTTTGTTCAAAACGAAAAAGGTATTTTAAAAATCTGAATATGTTTCAAAAAGAAAAACATGACATATCTGATTAAAAATTTAATAATTTAAGAAGTGAATATAAATAAAAGCTGTTTAAAAGCAGTTCACTTTTAAAACTTACGGACAGGTTTTTTCGCTTCGTAACATATGCCATTCCATATTTTTGATAAAATGGCTGACAAGCTGTGTGTTCGCCGTGAACTACTGGATCCTAACTTTGATGGATACAAGCTTAGTCTAGATCCTTTGCCTACGTATACATGCAAATTTGATAATGGTAGTAACACTTTTACTACAGTGTATGAATGTATTGTCATTTGTCAACACTGGTTCAAAATACTTAATGTGGTTTTAAATTTGCAGCTGATGTGAAAGTGAAAGTACAGACCATAAGACCATGTCTACACATTTAGAGACCATATTTACTTGTTCACTGGTTGACTGAATCTTAATTGTTGTTGGGGTGTAAATGTAATGAAATAAATTATAATGTTTATCTCACTAATTATCATAAAGGGCTAAAGTCTGTCCCAAGTTATTGCTTCCATCACTTTTTGATGACTTTTAATTACAATGAATTTAACTGTCAATGGAGTACAATTCAAGTCGATAAAAAGGGGGAAAAATCCAAGATTTCTTCATCGATACATTATCCGTTTTTACCAGAGTAATTTCACAGGAACAAAAATAACATTGTGCAGAGATTTAAAATTGAAAATGTTTACACCTTTCCTCCATTCAGAAGAACTCAGGAAACCTGAAACAGTTTTTTTAACATTAACATCCTGGGTACTTTCATGTCTTTTGCAATGCAATATCCCTGTAGACTTTCTATTTTTGGTTGTGTATTGAAACCTGAAGTGGTAGAGGGGGCGTTTCAAAACAGATAACCTGAACTTTTTTTTGCTCAAGATATTATGCAGTGAGGCCATGAGATAAGTTTTGGTCCAGTAATTAGAAGAAGAAATATTTGCATCATAAGTGTTCCACCAGATCCACCATAGATATCCAAAAAATATGCATTTTCATTATCGCAGTGCTTTTAATACAGTACCGGTAATCCATTCAAGTCAACAGGTGGACAAATTTAAAAATAGCTTCATACACTAACTTGGTCTTTATTTTGTTTGGAGTTATTGAAAGGGGATGCAATAATATGTTGCACAATTTTGATACAGCCAAAGTGTGTTGAAAAAACAGATAGAGCCATTACTTTTTAAAATAATTTTGATGTGCAATGGTAAGCTTATGACTCTGATGAGGATAGATATGGTGAAAAACAGTTACATTGTATAGGATTAGTATTTAGTATTTTCCTCTTTGGTTTTCACAGGTCTTGCCTTTACCTCACTGTCTCAGGATCAGTACTCCTACCACCATGCTAAACTCTTTGGTGTTCATAATCACTTGTACCAGGACCCTTGGAATACAGATAGTGTCTTCCTCATTGACAACTGTTGGGGAATTCTTCAAGCAGTATCAACAGCAAGTTATTTATTAATATGACTGATAAACCTATCTCCTCACCAGCAAGCTGAGCTTTATAATCTGATCAATCTGCTATCTATGTTTAAGTTTTTTATGGAAAAAAATTGTTCAAAGTACATGCATTTACTTGATTAAATAAGAATACTGGTACTTGCAAAAAGAATTGTTAGTAATAATTATGTATATTGTATAAACTGAAATATATTTTTTTTCCATGTAGGACACAAGTGTCTTTATTTCTGGACAAGTAGGAAACATACCAGATATGAACACACAGAGTGCAGTCCCTGAACGGTTGAATGCGTCCGTGCGTTTTGTGTCTGAGGACATGGCGGTGATTGGTGACGGCGCTGGGAGATTCCACCTGTACTGTACCGGAGACCGGAGTACTTCACATCAGTGGAAGGTCTCACATTATATCTGACTAGATACTTTCAATGATAAATTTTCACCAATAATAAATACATTTAAATGTATTTCGTTTGAAGATGATTTTATTGTTGAGACATGAAAATCTTTCAAACTAAGATTTGTCGGGAGCTTCCTCACTGATTTGCATTGTGTGTCAAGTGAACAATTCATGCATTTTGTAATCTTGGGAATTTTTAAGATATTTGGTTTAATAGAAGGTACTGATATGTGTTTTATATCTACCAGTATATAAGTATTCACCGTCTCTTCGTAGGTTTTATTTTCTGATAGTCCTTTGGAGAACAGCACACCGTTTCTACTGGTAGACGCAGTGCTTCATAGTGTTGACAGTGGGTATAAACTGCATTGTTTGTGTGTCCATGTGTCAGATTGTGATGCTGAGCAGAAAGACAAATACCGGTCTACCCACATAACAGTGATTGAGTGGATAACTCTCAGCTCAGGTTTGTCTTAACAAACTTTGACTACTTGTATTGGTATAAACTTAAATTCGCAGAGCAGCTTGATTCCATTAGAATATATTTATTTAACTGATTGGTTAAATGATGAAATTACACGTGTTCTTCTACTTTAGGTGATAAAAACACTTGGGTGTTGGAGAGATCTAGAAGACTCTATGGTCGGCGGCCATTTGACTATGCGGCACTAACTAAAGATGGTTCTGCTATAATTGTTGCCGCAGAAGCTGGTTTTGTGTTTGATTTTGACTCACTAAAACCTGTCAGAGAAGAGGAACCAATGGAAACTGCTTTAAATCAGCAAGGTTCATTTTGTCTTAAGATTGTGTAATATGAGAGAGAGAGAGAGAGAGAGAGAGAGAGAGAGAGAGGTGTCATGTTTAGGAAACATTATACTTTTGAAGTATGGTAACTTATTATAAATGGACTTCCATGCTAAAGTAAAAGCAAAAGTATTCTAGAGAAACGGATTGTTATAATGTTATGAAAATAAAGATTGTTCTCTTCCTCACTTGGATGTGTGATTTCGTACTATTGTACAGAGCCTGAGTATACATGGTCACAGAACACAGAGGAAGTAATGGCTCAGTTCACCTTACCCAGTGGTCTGACCAAAGCGGACGTTTACTACACACTGTCACACGACTATATTGACTTCGGAATAAAAAATGGTAAACATTTACTGAAAGGACAGCTCCATGCAGACGTAGAGGTGGAATCCAGCACATGGACAATACAAAACCAGAGGTAATCTTAGAGGTGGAGAGTAATGAAATTAGGAATAAGGATTTTCTCTTTTCAGAGATGATTTGCAATACTTATTGTGTTCTATTTCACAATTTTTCTTATGTAAAAATCTTGTATGTGAATTTTTATTTAGTGGGTGAACTGTACCTGTAAATTGCCATGTATTATTTATTCAGGGTAGAGTTGACTCTGAGTAAAGTAGAGGACCAGGTGTGGCCCCAGGTGGTTGTGGGAGACAATCGAGGGGAGATGACTATGGACCCTGCAGTGGTAGCTCAGATCCACGAACGACTGGCCGCCCTGACCTCAGACCAAATGGTGAGGGCCAGAGTACTTTCTGTAGTTTTACAGTACCATACACTTTTAATTCATTACTTTTTTCAATCCATTTTACACATTCTAAGGCACACTTTGGTTTTATTAATTGTCCCTGATAATTAATATCAGTTGACAAACGATTCTTCATGATACCTGTAGTACATGTATTGGCTTCATATTGTTGTGTACCTACTTTACAGTATATGCAGTTTCATCTTTTGTGTATGCTTATGGGAATTTACAAGTGTTTTATCTTTTATGTACATGTACCTTATTGTACATGTCGATTTACAATTGATATAGAATCCAGATCCGGATGAGGGCAAGGAGAAACCATACAACTCCCAGCAGCTGGAGGAGTGTGACGTGTATCCGGAGGACAGCTCCGCACTGATGAGGTTTGATGGAGATACGCATAAAGTTACGCACAAGGTACGTATGTATATCTACAATACAACACAGTACATTAGTTAGTACATTACTCTTAATATATGTCTCAGTTTGTATCTTGACCCCATCAACTTTAATATGAGGTTTGATTGTTTTTTGTTTTGAGTCAATATTTAAAGCCCTTTGGATTAACTCTGTAAGTGCTTGTACTTTTTAAAGGTATGATTCAAGAAATTCACCAAAACACATTGATATATATATTCTTCAACAAGCAGATTTTATGTATTTGTACTCCTTTGAGTATAGATAATTTCACATTAAGTTTGCTTACTACACTTTGAAATGGTTTCTTAAATCAGCAGAAAATTATGTAATTATGATAGATAACATGATGCATAAGAAGTATATATAAGTCAAATAGGCAAAAAATATGCAATTTTGAATAAACGATTGATCTTCAAAAATTTAACTCTTTAAATACATGTATGAACAAAAGATTGAGGGGATTCGAATTCATGATCTGCAGTTCATGAGCCCAGTACTTTAAACACTAACCTATGATGGTTTTTAACCACATCGATTGATGCAGACAGTTTCACAACAATTAAAATCAACATCTTGTAATGTTGTGTTAAAAGGATAAGTTTTGATGTAGTGAGGTACTTTGATATATACTTGCAATAGTCTCTCAAATTTTTTTTGCACCTTTTCAGACAAATACTGGAAGCAACCAGTTCCTGTTTTCTGTGTCTCTTTGCAAAGACAAACCCCCGGCACTTTGTTTGCGACATGATGTTGATGGCATATTATGGCAACCGGAAAACGAATGTAAAGAGGCCCAGTCTTCATGGCAACATGTTTCAACATTCAATGCCCTTGGATATGTTCAGGCATCGAAGCAAAATCGAAAATTCTCTGTTTGTGCCCCAGACTGTTCGTTTGCAGTAATTTGTGACATTTGGCGCCATGCTTATGTGTACAGGCAACCCGCAGCAATAGCATCACCCATCAGAAATCGTAAAGACGGGCGGCAAGTCAACACTATTGCAAAGCAACAAGTAGTTTCTTTAGAGTGTACAGACCATATTGTTGGAATTCAATCAACAGCACAGACTCTTTTCATTTTGACTGAATCTGTACTGCATGCAGTTCATATGAACTAGACATGCACATACAATAATTATTATTTCAATAAAAATTGAGAAAAATGCTCAGTTATTTCGTGTTAAGCTCTCAGTTGTGAGTTCTGCAGTTTATGTGTGTTGTGCAGAATTTATTTTACATGCTTTTCTATTGTTACAAAAAAAAAACATCAAAGCAAAAAAGATACCAGAAACGAAGAATTTCTGCTGTACATATTTCATAGTTTTAAATTTGCATGAAAATAGCATAATCCATGTTCATGGTTTTAACCAACGCTGATTGGAATTTTGGGAAGAATTTAAGGTAACAGTGTTTTTTACCTACCCCCCCCCCCCCCAAAAAAAAAATAAATAAATTAAAAATCAGTTTTTGTCACAAAAGTTGATCCAACGTGAGATATACTGGTATACTTCACCAATTTCCATTTCGAGTAACTATTGAAGTTTTTCTGTCGTAATAATATTGCAACAAATGCGCTTAATTTAATTGATTCACATAAGTTTTATAAAGGGTGCCAGTATGATAGAATGTAGTCAATAAAAATGATAGAATATTTTCATGTATTTTCCTTTTGTGACTTGAAGACCCACTGTTTCGTCTACAAACTCGAAACAATAAGCAGTGTAAAATTAAAAAAAATTTATTGAGTGGAAATGTCGCGATATATATAATACAAATATTTAATTTTGCTATCAAACGCAAAAGATTGTCTGGTGTGTTTTTAGTGTAAACACATTAAGTTAATTTTCATTCATTTCACGAATAAGTAATTTAAGCAAAATAAGGCCAGACTTAGACTTTTGCGAATTGAAACCGCGCGCAACTTTTAATTGCTAAAATTATAGTCCCTATTTTAATCTCGCATAGGGCGAGGGTACATAATTTGAGTTAACGTACAGTTAAGGTGTGTGCTGTTTTAATGCACAAATAAAATCAATAGTTATGTGTAAGATTATCGGTGATTATAACACACACACTTATAAAAATAAAACGTGTTTATCAGAGAAATGTCCCGCGCCATATACTGCGGCGAGCATTTTAATGCGACACGCACATAAAAAAAAAAAACGTGTTTATCAGATAGAACCATTATAACAGGAGCTTGGACTTTGGGTAGTTGTGTCAAATAGCAATGTGACGTCTGCCTGTCTATTTCATTGCTGCCCACTCAGTGAAAACTCATTGAAATCAACACGATTTGTCTGGCTTTTGAGCTAAGACTACGCAATCGGTGCATATTTCACTTGAATCCGGCGTCATTTTTAACATGTTTTGACGCAAGAAATAATAGCTACGTCCGAAGGCCTTGTTAAAATGGTTCTAAATGTCCCGCGCTATCTTCCGGCGAGCATTTTAATGTGTGATAACGCAAAATTTTTGCGTTTATCTACAGGAAAACCCCGGAAATATTTCGCGTCTATTTGCAATCGCTACATTCACGGAAGTTATACGCGTTAATCTTCGCACCAATTTAAAGGGACTTAGACACGAATTTAGATCAATTTTTTCTCTTATTTTGTGTATAAAATGGGTTACTTGCTCATTTTGAATGATTAACCAAAATTTGAATGTTAGAAGTCAAGTTTTAAGAAAGATAGTCATTGTTATATGTAAACAAAACGCGAGTCATATTTGTTTACAAATCATGTAAAGTATGGAATTACCAACTACCAATTACCAAAATGACTAGTGGCAAACCAGATAAACTGATTCAAAGTGTTCATAGAGATAATACGATAAACAGAAAAAAGCAATATTTGATAGAGACTTATACCAATATAACACATATGTAAATCATAAAAAAGCTCGAGCTTTGTTTACAAAACAAAGATTTTCAAGCATTAAAGTACCATAAAATTACCATATTAACCATTCTAAACATTAAAATTGGAAAAATAAAACTTTAGATTTTGAGCTCAAATCGTGTCCAAGTCCCTTAAATGGAAATTCGTGTATATATATTATTCATTCAAAGGACAAAAAACCTTAACAAAGGACACTTATGACTTAGTGTTGCTTAAGAGTGATATTAGCCCGGGAGAGCTATAGAAGGTTTTCCAGAACGTCTCTACATTTTTTAAAAAAGAAAAATGTTGTTGGTTGATTATATTTGCAGTTGGAGTATATAATATTTTTTTAATCTGATAAATCAATTTTGTTACTGTGTACATTAATAATATTGGCGATATGCATTATTTTTGCGTTGATGTTTAAAAGCAAAGTTTTCTTTTAACGCAATTTACAAAGATCTTTATAGTTATTTTAATACACTCATTTTTGAGTCGAATTATAAACGTACGACTTGTTTGATTATTGAAAAACAAACCCCGCCATTTTCAATATTCGAAATTTTCCTGAAGTTGAATAAACGGAATATGACAGCTGGTAAATAATTTCGTTATTCATGTTTTGTGCAAAAGTTAGAGATTTAGATGTTTCAAAAGTTATTTACTTAGAATTAGCATAAAATCATCTTTTGACACTTCTACATGTGCGACAATTTTTTATACTTCGGTGTAAGGATGTAACTAATCATGTGGTGATGTGAATCTGCAGACAGCTTCAGTGTGTAGAACTATCTGTAAACATAGTAAATAAAGCTTAATACTTGTTCAATCAGTTATATTTTTTTTATGATAAATCATAAGTTTTAACTTTCTTTTCAACGTTTGGTTATATGTCTTTTGTATGTGTGTGTGAATGATGCACATACTAGTATTGTTGTATGTATTTATGGTTTTTGATTAACATGATTAATGCCATGTTTACTCATAAAATGTTTGCTTTTCAGACAACAATTCAACAGATGCAAGGTATGGTTTTGTTTTATCATGTATCCGAATCAATATACTGATGACTATCAAAGTTTTTGTAATTGATAACCTAATTAATAGAATGGGATATAAGAATTAACAACATTGTTAATTGTGATACATTGATGCATGATATTATTCAATTTTATACAACATATAAAATTATTACATTGTTGCATGTTATGCATTACATCAATATTGAAATTCCTCAAACCCTGACTTATACTTTTCAGTGACGGTGACGCAATTAAAGTTTTTGTCAGAATTCGTCCGCCAGACTCCTATGACAATGACCGTGGATGTCAGCCATGTGTGTCGGTGAATGATAATAAGACAGCTGTCATAGTTCAGAGTAAGCCTGACCCCAAAACATTCACATTTGACCATGTCGCTGATCATGAAGACACTCAGGTAAGGAATAGTTTTAACAAAAGTGTTAGGAATATGCTGTCAAAGTGAAATAAGTTTTTTTTTAAATATGTGTTTTATAATTGGAAAAAAACCTTTTGAATATTTGAAAAAAAATTAAATTAAAATCTCTTTACTGGATGATAAACATGTATTATAAATTAAATTTCATGTTTCAGGAGTCAGTTTTTACTATCATGGGGAAGAAAATCATCGAGAGCTGTGTCAAAGGATACAATGGAACGATATTTGCCTAGTGAGTGGAATAGTCAATACCATATGGTATTGCTTTATAGAAAAAATACCTTGATACGTCCTTGCTAGAACTTGAAAACCAGTTGTATGTTCAGCTCTTATTCTAGTACGTAGTATTTAGGTCTTTTTCATGATGAATTTATTCTTCTCTACAGTGGCCAGACTGGAAGTGGGAAAACATACAGTATGATAGGTAAGGAATATTGTTGATGGCTTGTTTAGACAGGATTATCTACATAACACTACTTTACATACTAGTAATAAATGTTGTACATGTTCATGAAATCATCAACAAATTTTATTTCATGTATAGGGTTCATGTATTTATCAACAACCTGTATACTAAATAAATGTGCAGCTATAAACTAAAAAGCTAAAAAAAACAACTTATAAACAAAACTTATAAAACATATTAACCTAAAAGCTAAAAACCAATAATTAGATTAATTTTGATTAATATGTACTACATGTACCTTTGTGCTATCATATCAGCATTTCAGTAACTGATCTTGTTTGTGTGTACATCAGTCTATAGTCATACATTCAAACTGTAGGGCCATCTGATGATGTAGAAAATTTCCAGCATGATTTAAGAGGAGTCACTCCAAGAAGCTTTGAGTATCTGTTTAACTTAATCAGTGAGCAGCAGGAAAAGGTAGGGGGCTGTAGAATTGTATTATGTACGTGAATATCAAAACTCAATTGTTTTATCAAGCTGGTTACATGTAATGAGACATACATGTACATGTAACTCATAAAGGAATGTAACAACCCATAGTAGCAAGTGATGTATATGATAAAGAATCCAGGCATCATTGAAAAACTTGTATTTGTAAGGGTTGCATAGAATGTGAGTTAGAGTTGCTGTTGTCAAATTAAGATTTTGCATACATGTGTGTAGCAGACAGTTGATATTGTAAATGAACATTCATTTGAATTTGAGAAAATTTGATGAGATTTGCGAGAATCTCATTGCTGCAAAGTTAATTTAGCACATATCAGCCCTTGATTGTCTTAATTGATAAAAATTTTCTTCACTGTAATTTGTAAAACATTTTGAAAACATTGCATTATTACATTATTTCCCTCTTTCATGTATTCCAGGGTTCAGAGTTCCTCCTGAAGTGTTCCTTCCTGGAGATTTACAATGAGCAGATCTATGACCTGATGGAACCCTCCACGATGACCCTCCACCTGAGGGAGAACATGAAGAAGGGGGTCTTTGTGGACAGACTCACTGAAATCTCTGTCACCTCAGCGCTGGGGGCTTATGAGGTCAGCCAACCCTAACCAACTTTCCTCATTTCTCTTTATTATCAGCTTCAAATCTGAGGCTTTACTCAGATACTGTATGACAGGCAACATGCATGTTAGGCAAAGAAATATCTTTAGTTTATCAGCCTGAGATACTTTAAAATTTTTATTGCATGATAAGCAAATGGAATAACTCAATATTCATATTTTAATTAAAATTTAAAAGGTATATCACTTTTTACTCTGACAATATAATTTCCGGGTAACAGATGTTGCTGCAACATTAGGCCTAAAAAACGAAGCATTATTTTTTTGTCTTATTTTATCTCATAAATTTATATAGGAAACGGGAGTTGTCCCTGCTCTGTCTCTGTAGAAGGGGATCACGCTTAACAAACATTGTAGTAGGAATCACACGAACATGCATTGTATTTTAATTCAAATAATGAGTAAGTTGTAATCAGATGTGTATTTACAGATTATGTATATTTTTTTTTGAGCAGGTTTTGACATCTGGTTGGATCAACAGAAGAGTAGCGTCGACTTCAATGAATCGAGAAAGCTCCAGAAGTCATGCTGTATTCACCATACAGATTGAGTCTAAGGTTATTCTCATAGACTACATGTACATGTTCAATGTTTGAGTTTTAATGCACAGTCAGTGTTGATGTCATCTGGCTCTTGATTTATTTTCGAAGGTTTCAATTTCACTTTTTATTTAATTTGCAAGAGATTCTTCATTTGATATTAATGCTAGAGGATATTTTCTAGCAACCACAGGGGAAAGGGGTGAAGAATATGAAAGAATCACAGCTTAATTTAGTGGATTTGGCTGGAAGTGAAAGGCAGAAAGATACTAATGCAGTGGGACAGAGACTAAAGGTATCAGAAAGGCCTCTACATGTACTTACATGTACACATACATTTACATGTACATAAGCAAATGGCAGTTATTTTTTGATTTACAAAGTCAAACAAATGTTTCTCGGAAGAAATATTTAAAAGTACATGCAAGTGCAATATATGCGATACATTAGTATGAGCTTACACAGTGAAATGCAATACATTTATACATGTGTGTATTGAGTAGACATGATGGAATTGTGAATGACTTAGTATTAATAATATTTATCTCTGTATAGATTTGTATGTTAATATAAGAAGAAATTTTTAAAATATACTAGATACATGTTAAAAATTATGTGGTCTAATAGAAATATTGTACTTTTGTCAGAAAATTGTTAGAGATTTTTTATATTGATCTTTTATTTCATTTCTGTACCTTTATACTTTAACGTTCATTTTACTCTTGCTGTCAAATTTGTGTTTGTAGGAGGCAGGAAGTATAAACAAAAGCTTGTCCATTCTGGGTAACGTCATAATGTCGCTGGTAGACATCGCCCATGGTAAATCTCGACACATTCCATACCGAGACTCACGACTCACCTTCCTCCTCAGGGTAGGGACCGTCTCAAAAGAGGCTTCATTTTGCCAATTTTTAGTAGGGACTGTCTCAAAGGGGCCTTCATTTTATCAGTTTTATAATTCACATTGTATATGGCTTTTTTATCAAGGTGATAGTTTAATTCATTAATTAAGTATATATTATGTCTTGATTATTTTTTGACTTTCTTTTTCATTGCTATTACAGGATTCTCTTGGGGGTAATGCTAAAACACATATCATTGCATGTATCCATCCTGGCTCCAAGTAAGTGCTGTTTTGAATATGAACGTAAATTCAGTTGTACATTGTTTAGTTATTGTAATGAAATTTACGATTAGTTCATAATTACATTGTTTATCATGTTTGTCTAACTTTTGGGGATTGATACATCATATCATTACCCAAGTATTTAAATTAAACATCTTAACCAAATCTGTGAAGTTTTAAAGAGATATGTATTAAAGTGATGATAATATTTGTATAATGTGCTTTAAATTGATTATTCTAACATGCTTTTGGATTTAATATTGATTGATTAAGATTTCATAACATATGATTTGTTTTGTAGATCCTTTGGAGAAACACTATCAACTCTACATTTTGCTCGCCGAGCAAAATTGATAAAAAATAAGGTAAACGTATACACAATTAAATAATTGATTTCTAAAAATTCAATGATTTTTTTTTGTATAATCATTTTTGTTTGAATTACCAGTATTGTATGTTTAACAAAATACCTTTCCTTGGATCAAAATACATATATGTTCCTCTAATCAAACAGGAGTTTTTCCATTCTTTTTCAGGCTGTTGTGAATGAAGACACACAAGGAAATGTCCTGTCCCTACAACAAGAAATAAAACGACTGAAGGACCAGCTGTCGGCCTTCATGAGTGGAAACCTCACAGCCCAGCCAGGTCTCACAGGTATCACAGGTAATTAACACTGCACTAAAAATATACTTAATTGTTGGATGCTTCATGTACAAGTACTGTGGAATCATTAGAATTGGTGGTGGCTCAATTTCCGTGGTATTCGTGGGTAGCCCTCCCCCACGAATTTACATCCACAATGAAACAAATTTAGAAAGAGTTTTCTTTGAAACTGAAACTGAAAACCGGTGCATCCACGAAATTACATCCCCAAGAATAAGCCAAAAACCCACAATCCACGAAAATTGGCTTTCACGAATTTAAATGACTCCACAGTATAAATAAGATTAGAAAGCAGTGCGATTGAAAATGATGGAAAGTTTGTTGCTTTTCCAACTTTTTTGCAAGTAGATTTAACATACTTGTAGTAAGTATTTTTCCACGTGAACTTATGAGATGTTGCTCTGACAGTACCTTTTCATACGATCACATATATCTACATATATGTATTCAAACAGGTTAGGGTTGTCATTAATTTTGCTTTTGGTTAACATGTACATCTTGTAGGCCGTGGATTGTTGAAAACTTTTTTTATTGTTTTTCTGCATAGATTGTATAAATCTTAAACCCAATTGTACTTAAACAATTTGATGTAATCACTTCATCCAGTTTGCTTGGGTTATTTTTTTGCATTTATTTTCTTTTGTATGATGTCCGTGACAAGAGATGTTATCCTCTTAACAGTACATTGTTGAGAATACCACGATAATTTTTAAAAAACAAAGCATTCCAATCTTGAAGTTTATTAAGTGAATATAGGGGTAATTCTTGAGATTGGTGCAGACTACCAACTGATTTGATTTCTCTACCAATCACATCCCTGGTAATTATATTGGTTTTTGTTTTCAGCAACATCCTCATCAACTAACTGCTCTGTACCAGATTCCGATTGGAAGGAGAGATTTGTGCGGTGTATGCTGTTTAAGGAGAGGGCCGATCAGAAAAATCAAGTCAGTAGATGTTCACCCAATAGTTATTGCTTGTAAAGAGAGCTATTTTGCATGACGTGTAATATGCCAGCAAAAAGTAGGCCAAACGCTGTAGTTTTCCCCAATTTAAAATTTTCCAAGAGGCATAGTGACTGCCCAATTCAATAGATTACAGCTGTTCCATGTACTGTCCATACACCAGTACAAAGTACATCAATATACCGAACAATTTGTTCCATTTGTTTCATTTAGAGTAGAACAAATAACTATATTTTCAGATTTTACAAGAGAAAATAGAGCAACTTCAGGACATTTGCAACAAGAAAGACAAGTGTTTGCAGAGCAACAAGATGATCGTCAAGTTCAGGGACAACAACATTGGCCGCCTGGAGAAGATCGTCAAGGAGAAACAGGAAGTCGAGCCAGCGTTACAGGAAACTATTGTACGGCATGGTCCCAAAGTTGCTGCACTCTTTGGGTTTCATTTATTACTTCTCTTTCTCATAAAGATTTGAATTAAAATATGCACATGTACATGTTTGTAAAAGGATTAAAATGTTTTGCATCACAGATGCACTTTGAAATATAAAAGTCAAAAGTGAGAAAAAATCATTATTTTTATTGTATATCATTTTAATGCAACACCACAATTTTAAAGAGTTAAAACGTTATTTTAGTTTAAAGAATGCTAATATCATACCATAAGGATGAATATCTTTAAACCTATGTAAAATTTGAAAAAACTTACTTGAATTACATGGGTGTACCGGGGTAATTGTTGAAAGGGGGGTATCTCTATAGAATTTCTCATCAGTGAATCAAAATTTGATTTATGAGACTCTTAACACAGGCAGACTTAAGATCAGAAATAGAGACACTAAAATACCAGATGGACCACAATCCCCAGTTAACAAAGTATGCAGCAGATATCCAACACTTGAAGAATGAACTCAAATTGGTGCGATCCCAGGGTGTGGAATCACTACAGGTGGACAACAGGAAGATGGATGAGCTGGAGAGGATGTACAGGGAACTCCTAGAGGAACAAAAAGGTCAGTTATAATGTCAGGGACACTCCTAGAGGAACAGAAGGTTATAGAAATGTCAGGGACACTCCTAGAGGAACAGAAAGGTCAGGGAACTCCTAGAGAAACAGAGAGGTCAGTGTAATGTCAGGGACACTCCTAGAGGAACAAAAAGGTCAGTGTATTGTCAGGGACACTCCTAGAGGAACAAAAAGGTCAGTGTATTGTCAGGGACACTCCTAGAGGAACAGAAAGGTCGGTAATGTTAGGGACACTCCTAGAGGAACTGAAAGGTCAGTGCAATGTCAGGGACAATCCTAGAGGAACAAAAAGGTCAGTGTAATGTCAGGGACACTCCTAGAGGAACAAAAAGGTCAGTGTAATGTCAGGGACACTCCTAGAGGAACAGAAAGGTCATAGTAATGTCAGGTACACTCCTAGAGGAACAGAAAGGTCGGTGTAATGTCAGGGACAATCCTAGAGGAACAGAAAGGTCAGGATAATGTCAGGGACACTCCTAGAGGAATAGAATGTCTGTGTAATGTCAGGGACACTCCTAGAGAAACAGAGAGGTCAGTGTAATGTCTTGGAACTCCCAGAGAAACAAAGAGGTCAGGGTAATGTCAGGGACATTCCTAGAGGAATAGAATGTCAGTGTAATGCCAGGGACACTCCTAGAGAAACAGAGAGGTCAGTGTAATGTCAAGGAACAAGGTCAGTGTAATGTCAAGGATTAAGGTCAGTGTAATGTCAGGGAGCTCCTAGAGAAACAGAAAGGTTAGTGTAATGTCAAGGAACAAGGTCAGTGTAATTTCAGGGACACTCCTAGAGGAACAGAAGGTCAAAGTTATGTCGGGGATACTCCTAGAGGAACAGAAAGGTCAGTGTAATGTCAGGGACACTCCTAGAGGAACAGAAAGGTCAGTGTATTGTCAGGGACACTCCTAGAGGAACAGAAAGGTCAGTGTAATGTCAGGGACACTCCTAGAGGAACAGAAAGGTCAGTGTAATACCAGGTATCAGGGAACTCTATAGGTAATTTATAATTACTCTCTTAAAGGAGCAAGGCCAGGGTAATATCAGGGACACTTTTAGGGGAGCAAAAAATCAGTGTAATGTCAGGGACACTCCTAGATTAGTAGAAATGTCAGTGTAATGTCAAGAATCGTATAGAGGAGCATAATGGTCAGTGTAATGTCTAATAGGGAACCCTTAGGGAAGCAAAAAGGATAGTCTAAAGTCAAGGATTTCCTAAAGGAACAGAAAGTCAGTGTAATGCAGGTAACTTCTAGAGGAGCAAAAGGTTCATTGAATTCTTTAATGATGTCAGTAAACATCTTAAACATCTATATGAATAGAAAATTCAGGAATTTCCTAGAGGAACAGAAAGGACTTAATATCTTAGGTCTTGAATTTTCTGTTAGAGAGCTAAAGAGGAACTGAAAAGTATGAATAATGTTAGGAAACTCTTATAGTAATACCCTTGCCAATGATATGTAATTTTTACTTAGTCTCACCATGTTTGAATATAAGTGTGTATTACAGGAGAAGAAAAGCCCATCTCCCAGACCCCAAAGCTCACTCCATCAGCAGCTGATAATATGTCCAAAGCTACTATTGAAAAATACAAGTCACAGGTGGAGAAACTCACAGAGGAAAATGAGGAGGTACAATAATTGCACTTCTTAATTCATAGTTCATAACTTTAAAACAATAAAGGAGAATTCTGATTTCATATGTTGAAAAATATTCAGATTCTTGATGACCACTGACAAAATATAAATTTTGAAGTTGTAATGCATAATGATATAAATTAATATCAAAGGCATCTTAAATTCCTGAAAAAGCTTAATGAATTTTTATACTCTCTTTGAAGATGAAAGAAAAAATGAAACAAGCTCAGGATGAATGGGAAAAGAGAGAAATGGAGCAGCAGTCCGAGTTAGCGTCCGTCCGGAAGGCTCATGCTGATCTCAAATTTGTACTCGAGTCTTATCAGATTCGGACTCAAGTGGAGCATGATGTTATGAAAGAGAGACATTTACAGGTCGTAAAGGTAAGTTCTCAGTAGTTTTGATGTCAGTAAACATTAAAGTGTTAAGAAATATATAGATACAAGTATATAGGGATTAATTTTTATTATTCATTACTGATGCAATGTATTACAATTCTGTTGTGACTGAACGATAAACGAAGTTTGTAGTTCAGAACTCAAGATTAAGATCTTTATTTAATTTTTCTTATCTATTGGTCTTTATTAAGAAATATTGGTACCTGTCTTTTATTCATTTACAACTTTATGATATACATGTAGACTTTGCATTGTAAGTTTTAACTATGATAGGAACTACCAAAAGTTATAGCCTAGCCCATTTAGCTAAGCAGTTTAATGCATGGTCTGGCTTTATTGAATCTTCGCTAGACAATTACAACACCTAAGAAAGTGGTGAAGAAGTTAAGGAACAGAGAGATCTGTGCCCCCTGTTCCACCAACAGCACCCCCTCACTGAATGACACCATTCCATTTGAGGAGAATGAGGGCATCTTTGAGCAGTGTGAACCAGAGACCATGACCGAGGAGCATCACGCTACACTGATCGAGGAGATCAAACAGCTGCAGGTCAGAGCTTCATCATTATAGACCTAAAATATATCAAAAAGAGTAGTGTTGTTTTTTTTCTACTTTCTAGACACATTTTGAATATTTTGACTGCAGTATAATGGTAGAGTATTTTTTTCAATTTTTACATTAGGATGCTTAGTGTTGTATTTCTGTGTGCACATTCCTGTTGTCATTCCAATAATATCCAGTTACATACAATAATGGAAAATTGGTTTCTGGGAGCAGAGGTAGCGCCCATATAATGCGGTGTTTTCTGTAATTAATGAAACATCTGCGTACTTGAAATACATGTAGGAATGAGTTCAAAATACCTATATTTACATTCTAATGTGTTTTTCCATTAAATGCCGTGATGTTTAAATGCCTCTAAATGCAACAAGTAGTCAAAGGTCAAATTGACGAGTTTTATTATGACGTCACAAATGTTGAACGCTGTAAACTGCAACGTCACAAGCGAAAATCAAAGTTCACGCTCGTGGCTGTTACTGTGGCTCTTCCATTAATATTAACTTACCCATAGGATAAGATAGGAATTTTAAGGTATGAATCACATTTGCAGACAAGGCAAGAAGTTAAAAAAATGTAAATATAAGCATTAAATCATGATTTTTTGAAGTATACACTCTCATAACTGCAGCGGTGTGTGCATACAAATTTTCATAACGCGCTAACGCGCGTTACTCAATTTGTATGCACACACCGCTGCAGTTATGAGAGTGTATACTTCAAAAAATCACGATTCAATGCTATATTATGTTATGACATGTCATCTCTTTTTATTTATACACATGTACAGGAACAGAATGGAGCTCTGAACCAGCGAGTGATGGACATGGAGACAGAGACGTTACAACTCCAGCAGCACATCTCTAAAGTCGACCACCAGAACGCCAAGCTCACCGAGGTCTCAGAATTAAACCTGTTCATGTTGTTGTCAAATATGATTTGAATTACACATTTTAGGAGATGTAACATCCAATCAATGCAAATGTTTTGTAGATTCTTGAAAGAGAGAGGGCTTTGCTAAGTGAAACTACAGAAAAATTGAATAAACTCTCTAAAAGTCTAAATCAAGAAATGGATGAGGAGAAAATTAAATCACAAGGTAAAATTAATCCCATCTGCTGTGAAATACCCGTAATTAGAATTTATGGTCGCATAGATGTTGTGACTCCTTCCTACCAACAAATTTACATTCTAAACAAATTATGAAACCACTACATTTACATGTATCATACAATTATACCACTATGAACTTTTGACAAACCATTGAAATTGTCTTAATGAAATGAGTGATACCACAGTGTATATATTAAGCGTGCATTTACTTTCAGGGGAATGCACATATTCACAAAATATTGTTGTCTGATTCTTTCTTTCTGTTTATGGTTTTTATTGTGCCAGTAAATTTGAAAATTGTCTGTTCTTAGCTTTTGAAAGTGAAAACAGGGATCTAAAATTGATCCTTAAACAAACTGAAAAAGAACTGGAGGATTACAAAACGAAATACAAGTCTCAGGAAACTATTGTTCAAAGCCAAGTTGGAGAGTTTGAGGACAAGGTATTTATTATTTTTTTATACAAAACAAATAAAAACAATATACATGTATCATACAAGTAAATGAATTGATCCAATGTATATCAGTTTATGTTGTCATGTTGATTCAACATGATTCTTTTTTGTTACAACAGCTTGGTGCTTTAGGACTGGAATTTGAAAAAATACAGAGAATAAATGAAGAGATCATTGAAGACAAACAAAACCTGCAGGTGACCCCCTCTATTGATACCAGTAGTGCAATAGAAACACTCCTATAAAGATATATAATGGAATCATCAAATTAATATGTGATCTTGATACAGCTTGGTTTTTGTATAAAGATTTCCTTATAATCAAATGCTCATTATCAGTCTGGGCGGACTCCGAAAACGGAGTAAACGGAAGTGATTTCTGAAAAGTAAAAATACTCCGAAAAAGGAGTTCGGCGCATGCGCAGTTAATCAAAATATCACATTTTTAAGTGAAAACAGGGCATTCAGGAAAATTGATCATGCAAAGCGGATTATTCATATGCAGGTCTGAAAATACGTTTAAATGCTTTTTAAGACATGTTTCAACAGAATGTATTTGGCAAAAATATACGTTCGTTGGGCAAATCAAATTTTATTTGCTGTCAAAGTTGGTCAATTCTGTTTCCGATGATGATATCAATAAAAGTGAATAAATTAATGTTTTTCCATGATTTCACTATTATTAAAAATTATTTATGTGCTAGGGTGTGAAATGAACTATTACTGTGAGTTATATATCCAGTTTGAAGTCAATACACCGTTCTTTTGATCACGCGATGACTCGCCAAGTCGGCACTTCTTAAAACCTTGTATACATCGTAATTAGTCGTATTTTTAAAAAAAACCATCACCTTTATTAAAGGCGTAAATACTTACATGAGTGCAACATTTAAATTTCCATCTCCTTACTTCCAAGTTTTAATTTGAAGTCTGATTTTCTTATCCTATAAGTCCTGGTCGACCACGTGTGAGTTTAAATTTTTGTATATATTTTCCCTGTTGTTTACCAAAACATTTCCACATTTCTTTTGAGGTATAATTTTAAAATTAACCATTTCTGAGTCTTTTCCATTTTTTTCACACTCCTGAAGGATTTAAATCTATTTTTCAATCACGTTTTTTACGGGAAAGGGACACAACTTTCCATTATTTACATTAGCTACAAAACGGAAGTTGAGAAAATCGCAATGCATGACGGTGCCAAATACTCCGTTTTCGGAGTTTAAGCCTAGACTGATTATACAACTTCACTATAAAATAGAATATACTTTTTGTAATTTACTAGATATTCATATGATTTCAGGAAACTTTGGCCACAGTTCAGGAGACGCTGGATTACAGGGAATGTCAGGTCCAGGAGCTGGAGGAAGCCATTGCTGACCTCCAGAAACAGAAGCAAGACCTCCAGATCCAGATACAGGTACAGAAAGTGAAGTAGATAATCCAGATACAGGTACAGCTTGTCAAAAGATATGGTACAGCTTGTCTAGTAGATTATCTAGATATGGTACAGTTTGTCTAGTAGATTATCCAGATACAGGTACAGCTTGTCAAGTACATGTAGATTATCCAGATACAGGTACAGCTTGTTAATAAGATTATCCAGATACTGATTTTAGCTTGTAAAGTAGATTATCCAAATGCTGATACAGCTTGTCTAGTAGATTATCTAGATACAGGTACAGCTTGTCTAGTAGATTATCCAGATCCAAACACAAGTTTAGATTGTCAAGTACATGTAGATTATCCAGATACATGTATAGCTTGTCTAGTAGATTATCCAGATCCAAACACAAGTTTAGATTGTTAAGTACATGTAGATTATCCAGATACATGTACAGATTGTAGAGTAGATTGTCTAGCTGATGTAAGAACTTGTGAAGTAGCTTCTCTAGATACAGTTTAAACAAACACTTGATGCTTCGCTACATCAAGACATTTACTTTTTAAGACACTTCATCACACGATGGCGATTTAAATGTTTTGTTAGATTGTTTGCATCAATCTATCTGGTTGTACATCATAGCTCATTGGTTAAAGTATCAGGCTTGTGAACCGTGGATCCAAGTTTGATTCAGCCTTGGGCTTACTAAACTAAATTTATAAATATCATGATTTTTATCAAAAATTGCATATTTTCTACCTGTTTGACTTCTCATGCATCATGCTATCTATCATAACCAAGTATTTTTCTGATGATTTGAGAGACCTTTTCAAGGTGTATTGAGCCACCTTAATGATATAAATATTTTTCAGTTCACACTGTCTTATCAGCTTCCTTACAATCTTTTTGCAAAATCTTGATTAAATAGTGATTCAACCAAAACTGCACATTTTGAATGATAAAAAATCTTCACTGTCTACTGCTTCAGATACATGTATGTAACAAATGAGAATGTTAATGGAGAAATTTTTAAGATACCATAGTTTACATTTTTGTTCTTTACCTATAGGAAAACCTGAACCAATCGGATATGAATTTGAAAGACAAAAACAAACTGTATAATGAGCTAGAATCGACTAAACACGAGCTGGTCACAGTAAAAGTCATGCTGGAACAGAAAGACGAAACCCTTAAAACGTCCACCAGTGAAATTCAACATCTAGAAAGGATTGCTGCTGAAAACCAGGTATCTGTTATTTCTTGATTTTCTGTTTGTTTATGTTCGTTAATCTTGTTTAGCTTTATATAGATAACTACCGGTAGTTTTTCATTGATATTCATGTGCATCAATTTTCATGAATTTGATGAAAATCACAGTTCCAAGGATGCATAATTTATGGCAAGTTATCCTATCAATACAAAATATTTTAGAAATTGCCTTTTAATGAATATTAAATTTCATGGATCAGTTCAAAAACAAAATCGTTGAAAACTAGTATTCAAAGAATATTGATAAAACCACAAATATCTACAACAACAAAACCCAAAAGGAAATTGTGACGTAAATCATAATCACTATTGAAAGAAAAGTACATATATTTAGTGGAATGAAAGTTTGTATTGTATTATCTATCCTTTTGTCTCACTATGTTGCAATGAATTCTTTTCATTATGCTACATGTCTATACTGCTGTAGAATATGTTTCAAAGAGATGGTAGAATCTAGATAAAAACACAAGAAGAATCTTTGTTTCATGCTGAATCTTTACTATCATTAGGAGTTTTTATCAACACTGATGAAAAAGATTGAAGACAAAAACATGGAAGTGGGGAATATGAAGGATACCCTGGACAGTCAGGTCCGGAAAGGAGAGGAGCTCCAGGCTTTCCTGAGTGAGAAGGAGGATAGGATCTGTGTCCTTGAATCCCGGAACAATGAGCTGGTGCTGGAGGGCGAGAGCAAGGCGGAAAAGGTCAGGGCCAGCATAACATGTGCCTGTACATGTATTTTTGACATTTTTCACAATGATATATTTTTTGGCTTTTATTGTGATCATTTCAATATGGTGAAAAATAAAACCATATTTTTTCACATTTCCATGCATGTTCAACTTTATATTACTGTGGAAGATATGTAACACTAAATTTTTTTTAACTGAAGGTTTTTAGAGTTTCACATTATTTGTAGAGTTATACGTGTAGTTGAAGATGTGTAGATTTATAACTGTTTGTGGATGGATTCTTTGAAGTCTTAAATCAATTCATACACATGTACACACATTCAGTATATTTATATATTAAATGTATATAAATATCAGTATACAATTTTTTTATTCTAAGATTTCATCATTGCAAGAAGAGTTGGACCAAGCTCAAGAGAATCTTCACAACTTTGTGTCGGAACATGAGAAGATTGAAAAGGAATTGGTAAGGCCAAAAAAAATTAATGATTTGTTTCTCAGGCACCGCCGCATCAGTAAAATTATCGCCGCATCAAACTTTTTTATCATTATTTTCCCGGATTTTTCATGTCTTACCATTATCGGTTTTCTCTATTATGGAATCAATGTAAAGAAACGCTGAGAATAAATGCCTGTCTCTGTCAGTGAAAACGTTATTTTATCTGACACATCTACCCAGTGACAAACCTAGGGGTCTAGTTGGGCTAAATACAAATTTATGTAAATATAAGTACTCGCTTTGTGATCGGTAACTTCGCCAGAATTTCCTCAGAAAGTGAGGTTGAACTTGCCCTGTATTCTGATTTCACGATCGTGAAAGTTAAACCCAAATTAACCCTAAATGCAATAAAATGATAATTATCTAATTCAAAAGACATTTTCATAGCCTAAGTTAACCCCTATTGTGATTAATAACAAGCGACTGTCTTATCTTTAGAGGTTATAAATACGGTTGATGCAACCACTTACTCTGCACAGAAAATTACAACCGATCTTTATAACTTTAGGTGCTGATATTATAATTAGTTGGAAACTTGTAATTAGTTAATAACTTTGCCAAGTTAATGCTAAAATAATCATAAAACCGTTTGTCTACAGTTATCTTTAAAGTTAACAGATCCAACTATATGACGGTTATAATTGGGTCAAAGGGTTGGACTAATACATGTACCTCCAAAATGCACTGATTACAGAAACACATAGACTGGTTTTATTTGTCATTTAGCCAACACAATTACGAAACATTTCATCTACAAAATGTATTAATACATCTAATAAATTAAATTTAAAAAATTGGATAATATTTTAATTTTTTTAGGAGTTATTTTTATATTTAATTGACTTGCTTCTAATGCAGTTCAAATTAAGGTTGAATCTGTGTATATATATATTAGCATTAGCATTATGCCATTGTCAAAGAATGGAAGTCCACCTGATTTCTCAAACTTCTCCCTATCTTTCTGTGAGGGAAAATTTCAGAAGTGAAGTCTCCCTAAACTAAATTTGCCCTATGTTGGTCCCTGTTAACACTACCACTGAAATTTTTCTGTTATCTTCAGAAATTGAAGCCTCTGTGATATTGCCTAGTAGCAGGAATAAAGGACAATTCTAATGTTTGAAAATTTTTTGATGACTTATTTACTTTTCCTTGATTTCTGTCCTCAAGGCAATGAAGATTAATAAGAATGCTTTATTTGATAAATTTTTATATGGCAAATTCGGCAAGTGAAATGCCATAAGAGGTCCCCTATTTCAGTTCAGACTTGTGTTATTACTGTGGAGGGGAAAGATGGGCTGCAAAATGAAGCAGGGGCACAAACCATTTGTCATCGTTTGTTCATCTGCAAAAACTTAACCTTTGAACAGGAAACAGAGACAGTTTAAACTAAAAAGAACAAATTAAAAGAAATATTTAAACTTAGCCAATGTACCCGCTTGATAAATAAATCATAAAATATGGGTTACCGTCACTGTGAACTTTGTCCTTTAAAAAAAAAAAAAAAAAACCTGCCTGCCTCATCAATATTTCAAAATTTTGGCCCGAGAAACTAATGATTAATTTTTTTTGGCCTAATCAGATTTTACAATTCATATTTCTTGTTTATGAGATTACTGTAAGTTTGAACTTAGCATACCTGTATGTAGTATATGTATTGTATGTCGGTAAATGTTTAACAATGTTAGGACAACAATTACTCATGTTGAAACATGTAAAGGTATTTGCCGGTAAGTCAAAAGTATTTTATGGTAGGTGCAATTTGTGGTTTGATTACCAGTAACTGGTACTAATCATTTTGCAATGATAGGCATCTGCAGGTTTGAATCTCTAGCAATTTTCATGAATGTATTCCATAGATAACTGACTTTTATGTGTTGTATAAAAACAGGTTGCAGTGAAAAAATTATTGGAGATCAAGGATGAAGAGTTGGTGGCTCTTCGTAAGGAGAACTCAGGCCTTTTCCTTCAGGTAAATTGAAATTGGACTTTTCCATGCCATCTCTTCCATTTAATATTTATTCTTTAAGTACATGTATGTATTAATATTTACATTTTTCAGTGTCTTTGTGTTAACACTACCAATTGATTTTGTAATGTACAGTTCAATAAATTCAAATGATGTATTATTGTGGCGCAAGTGGGGTTTGCATAATAAAAAGAAATGAAAATCACATAAATATATCAATATTCTAATTTTTGATTGTACTGAAAATTATATACATATAAGTAATAGGAATCATTTTTTGAATATTATGAGGTGATACTTTTGGTCGGGCGTGATCAAATCTTTCATAAAACGCTATGGGCTTTATTGGATTTGACCACACCCTGACAAAAACTATGACCTCATAATACTCGAAGAATGATTCCTTTTTTAATATTCCTTAATTATACTGATACTTTAGATGTCTTTAAGTTTATTTTGAGCAGCAACAATTTAATGCTTATAATTGACTGTCCGTAGACATCATGTGACTGCAGTGTACTCTGGGGTATCTCAAAATTACTGTATCATTGGAAGCTCAGCTTTAAAATCCAATATATTTGTCTTTTGTTGGTGATACATGTATTTTGATTGTTTGTTTATAATTTTACAGTTGGATTCCAGTAAAATGGAAGATTTTAAAGAACAGATCAATCTGTATCCTTTTCATCCCTTTATGGTCTTGACCAGCAAGTCTTTTATTCCATATAATGACCAAAACTCAAATGCAAGTAAAAAGAAAATAAAGCATATACCGGTATTTTGTTTCATGCTCCTAGCTGTCTCTTATTCAAAACAAAAAGTCTGTTCTTCTTTCTGTCCACTTAAACTTATTGTTTGCATTGACTGTTGGTTCTTAGTAGATAAAATCTGGAAACCAAGCTGGTTTTTAACCATTTATGCTCTTTTAAATGTTCTTGAATAAAAGACATTGTTTGTCCATTTGAATGTGTTAAAAAAATAAATACATTTATATCTTGTAGGAATCACAATGTATACTATTTATACTGCAAAACAACTCAATTGTGATCAATATTCTTTGTTCACATTGCATATTGCCCACATCCATGTGAAATATCTTGTTCTTTTATCAAATATTTTTTGAATTTCCTTAACAAATGTAGCTTAAAAAATTCGGAATTGTCTCTCCAGAGAGTGTCAGAAGAAATAGACAAACTAATGGTAAGTATCAAAGATTTTACTGATAGTTTTTTAACAGATTGAAATCTTCATATCAAAATACCATCTACCGGTACATATATTTGTATTTTAAAAGAAAAAAAAGTCAATTTGCTGTTCATTTGCTAATAAAGTGTGATTCTTAAATTTATAGCCTATTAATTTTTGCTTTGTGTACTGGTATATCATATTGTCACATTAGATTTGTGACGTTACCATGTTACAAGACATGAATATGTGTTGTAAAATTGAATGTAACTTTATTTGTATTTTTTGTAACAGCATGATAGTCCAATGTCTCACAGGAAGGCATACAGAGAAAAGAGACAACTAGATGAAGACAGGGAAAACCGATCTCCATGCAAAAAGTTCTTGTCTCCAGTCCTCCGATTAGCTGACAGTGAACGGAAAAATATGCGACTCTCTTCCTCAGATTCTCTAAACAGTCTAGAAAACCAAGTCCTCTCCCTGAAAAAATCTGCACTGTCTGAGATCAGTAGTAATAGAACTGTTAGGCCATCAGAAGATTTCACTGACGATAGTCAAATGGACTTGGACCAAGCATTTGTCAAAGCGGACAGTATGCAGGCATATGTCTCAAAACCCAAGCAAGAAAATATGAATGATGTGTGATGTATATCTGGTAACTCGACTGAAAGGGTGAAAGGGAAATTGTGAAACTATCTTTATACTCAATTAGTTTGAAATTGTTTAAATGTATTTTAGTGATGGAAATTCTTCCATTTAAAAACTGATTTTACAGAATTTTACTCAAAAGACTTCTTATTAAACAGAAACGTTGTTATGGTAAAGAGCCAGACCAAGTGAAAGTAGGTTAGACATTGTCTGTAATGGCTGGGGGTGATATAGAAGTACATATATATTTAATCAAAATACATATATTATACATGTATGAATAAATATGTAAAACCATAGACTTTATTTTGTTTGATACTGTTGGAGTAAAAGAACATAAAACTTTGTTACTTATTAGCTGTAAGGTGCAGTTGTTCAGTTCATTACTAATTTTGTTACAAATACTCTGACTTTAACTCCAATTGTATGTACATAGTGTAAGATTCAGATGCTTTTCTTATCTCAGCTGACTCTGTCAATAAATATTTTTAGCATAAATGATGTCTATTAAAATGAAAAGCATCATTAGAAGATGTGGCTACTGCTTCACATCAAGATGTAACAAAACAAAGCCAACCCAAATCCAGTCATTCTGTGGTGCTGACACTGACAGCAAAAATTAAAGTCTTGGGGCCATTTTAACAAAATTTTGGACTCTTGGCAGTACTTCAATTTGATGTAGGTGGGTCTACTCATGGTTAACTCTTCAGTCATTGGCTAATAGATAAAAAAATATTAAATGCAATGACAAGTCCGCCTTTATCCAGGGATGTTTATTTCAGTTGAAACAGCATCTATTTCACACAATAGAGCAAAACTTAAGAAAATTCTGATTTTTACTGTCTATGAATATTGATTAGCTTCTCTTAGTAAATCAGACAGAAAGTACTCAATATTTGACAGCTTGTTTTAATGAGCAAACAAGATAGTTACATCCTGCCAAAAGTCCAAGCTCTTGTTAAAATGGTTCTTTTGTCAATTCTACAAAGCTACAACCATTTTCTAAAAAAAAAAATCCTACTTCCATTGTAATATCTCAAACTTGTACTAAAACTGGAATAGGCCAATAGTGTGCAAACTGAAATAATGTTTTTGGACAAGGAAGGCTTTGGATTTTTTGCTAAACAATTGTCCCTGACAAAGGCTATTGGTACTTTGCGGAACGGAACGGAACCAGTTAAGAGGCCCCAAAAGGGGAAACAAGATTTATTTTAAACGTCATTATTTCAATTTAACTTATCGTAAATGGAAGATTGTTTTACAAATTTTGCTGTTTTAATGAATTGTGTATTACATAAAATATGCTACTCATTGCTCTATAAGTCAATACACGCTTCTTTCCCGAGAAAACCTAAAGTCACTAGTTGTTTTATGATGTTTGATTGACACTGTAAATATAAAGTTGAGGTTTAAACCAGACTCAATTAATCTGTGTGTGTAACGTCGATGAAAATTACTTAAGTAATCTTTCTCCTGAATATATTTCTTCTGATTCCGTTCCGTTCCGCAAAATACCATTACCCGTGTGGATATTGGTATTTAACGGAACGGAACGGAACCGTTTAAAAAATTTTAAATAAAGGAAAACATCATAACAACTACTAGCTGTTTATTTATTTCTATGTTCTTTTGAGATAAATGAAGCAAATCATTTCATCAATTCAAACATCTTGCATATGTGCATATCACTCCTGTGTTGTGTACAGCTATAACTTTTATTTCATCTATGATACTACATTACTTACACGGATGATATTACTAGTTTGTTCACCAAGCTAGCAATAACGCAATGTGCATCCCATATTACGTAGAATTCTAAAATATAACGAGCACATTCGCAAGGAAAAAGTTTAATATTCATCACTTACCTTCCGTCTGAACAATTTTCTTCTGGTTCCGTTCCGTTCCGCAAAATACCATTACCCGTGTGGATATTGGTATTTAACGGAACGGAACGGAATCTTTCAAACTTTTTAAATAATGGAAAATATCATAACAACTACTCACCGTTCCTTTAATTTTTTATCAGATTCTTTAAAGATGAATGAGTCTATCAATCAAATCAATTCAGTCATCTTATGTATTTGCTGATTATTAATTTCAGCGTTTGTGTGCGTGTGCTGCATACAACAACAACTTTGTTTTCATTTTTTGTTTATCAATTTTATATCATTGTCACGGCAGAACTAACTAGTTGGTTAATTAAGCTAGCTAAAACACAATGCTTATATCAAGTAGAATTCATATTATACCAAGATCATTCGCAGCGCAGGGATAATATCGATAAAAATACTTGATAGTCTTATTTGAAATAAATTTGAATGAATGTTGATATAACAAATGTTGTTACCATACTTATAAATAATTTTCTTCTGGTTCCGTTCCGTTCCGCAAAATACCATTACCCGTGTGGATATTGGTATTTAACGGAACGGAACGGAACCGTTTAAAAATTTTGAAATATAAAATATATCATAACAACTACTAGCTGTTTGTTTATTTCTATGTTATTTTGAGATAAATGAAGCAAACCAACAAATCATTTCATCAATTCAAACATCGTGCATATGTGCATATCACTCCTCAGTCCTGTGTTGTATACAGCTATAACTTTTATTTCATCTATGATACTACATTACTTACACGGATGATATTACTAGTTTGTTCATCAAGCTAGCAATAACGCAATGTGTATCCCATATTACGTAGATTTCTAAAATATAACGAGCACATTCGCAAGGAAAAAGTTTAATATTCATCACTTACCTTCCGTCTGAACTATTTTCTTCTGGTTCCGTTCCGTTCCGCAAAATACCATTACCCGTGTGGATATTGGTATTTAACGGAACGGAACGGAATCTTTCAAACTTTTTAAATAATGGAAAATATCATAACAACTTCTCACCGTTCCTTGATTTTTTTTATCAGATTCTTTAAAGATGAATGAGTCTATCAATCAAATCAATTCAGTCATCTTCCCACGGTGTATTTGCTGATTATTAATTTCAGCGTTTGTGTGCGTGTGCTGCATACAACAACAACTTTGTTTTCATTTTTTGTTTATCAATTTCATATCATTGTCACGGCAGAACTAACTAGTTGGTTAATTAAGCTAGCAAAAACACAATGCTTATATCAAGTAGAATTCATATAATACCAAGATCATTCGCAGCGCAGGGATAATATCGATAAAAATACTTGATAGTCTTATTTGAAATAAATTTGAATAATTGATGATATAACAAATGTTGTTACCATACTTATAAATAATTTTCTTCTGGTTCCGTTCCGTTCCGCAAAATACCATTACCCGTGTGGATATTGGTATTTAACGGAACGGAACGGAACCGTTTAAAAATTTTGAAATATAAAATATATCATAACAACTACTAGCTGTTTGTTTATTTCTATGTTATTTTGAGATAAATGAAGCAAACCAACAAATCATTTCATCAATTCAAACATCTTGCATATGTGCATATCACTCCTGTGTTGTGTACAGCTGTAACTTTTATTTCATCTATGATACTACATTACTTACACGGATGATATTACTAGTTTGTTCATCAAGCTAGCAATAACGCAATGTGTATCCCATATTACGTAGAATTCTAAAAGAAAACGAGCACATTCGCAAGGAAAAAGTTTAATATTCATCACTTACCTTCCGTCTGAACAATTTTCTTCTGGTTCCGTTCCGTTCCGCAAAATACCATTACCCGTGTGGATATTGGTATTTAACGGAACGGAACGGAATCTTTAAAAAATTTTATAATATGAAAAATATCATAACAAGCACGGCATTTATTCAATCTATAACGAACATGTATTTGTTACGGGAGTTTACGGGAGATTAAACGAGTTTGTTTATCAAATTAACAATATACAATATTTACATCCAGTAGAATTTTATATTATATCAAACATATTCTGAGGGATAACATTATTTTCAAAAATAATTGATGGCTTTATTTGTAATACATTAAAATAGATATTAATATAAGAATATGGATTCCATACTTATTAATAATTTTCTCACGATTCCGTTCCGTTCCGCAAAATACCAATACCCGTGTGGATATTGGTATTTAACGGAACGGAACGGAATCTTTTTTTTTTTAAAGCCATCTCAGGGCTTTGTTCGTACGATCAGTTTTATAATAGAGATTAACTGCCACTGATCATGGCTAAGTATACATTTACATGCTTTATATGTTAAAAATATAATGTGCACATTAAATGGATTGCATGTCACTGAATTTTCATATCCATGATACAGCAAGAGACAGATTATCATAATGTTGATTAAATGTGCTTAATCATGTGTCTCTGTATTCCGCTTGTAAGTTTGTGTTACTAATCAGTGCAGTCTAATTGCAACTTCTCGGGCCTTCCCGACAGGCTCGGAAAAAACATGAATGCATTAACATTACCGGATGTTAGAATTTTATACAAAATGGAGTTGCTTCCCATTTAAATAAGGATAGACTAAACAGCCTTGTGTGTCGTTTTTCGTGGTATAGTTTAGGATATATCGTTGGCTTTAATGAAGTCTATGTCAGGTCTCAACAGATCATAGATTGTGTTGTATCTATATCAAGTTTTAAAAAAATGGATGTTACCATGTACGCCTATCTAATACTTTCAATTGTGTCAATTTCAACTGTTACCCTCCAAAACAGGACTATTTATTTTTTTATACTGAATGTTGTAAAGGGGCATGGTCACGATTTTGGTCAAATTTTATTTTTCTGTTTTTATTATTTACAGTGCTTTTAATATGAATGCATTTCTAATGATCACATGAAATTTGGGTGCCCGTCGGTGAGTTTTAAGCAAGATACAGGGCTCACAATTCTTCATAATGTAAACAAGGCTCGTGCCCTTTTTTTGTTTACATAGGTTCAATATACCAGTAAAAAATCTTTTTCAAGCTGATTTGTCTATATTCTTATTTATTTTAAGCATAAATAATCAGTTCCTAACGATTAACACATTCATTTTAGGTCTAAAACTGGAATTTTCACTTCAACAAAATGTAAACACAAGCTTTGTTTACATTGCGAGGAATTGTAAGCTCTGTAACTCGCTTATTAGTCAACAAATGACACTAAAATTTTGATTGTCTATTCAAAATGCCTTTCTGAAGCATTATAAACATTAAAATCGAAAAAATAATTTTTGACCAAAATCGTGACCATGCCCCTTTAATTCTAGAGAACATTTTACTGCTTCTACATAGAAATGACGAGAATTATACAGCAAACCGTACGCGTATGTAACAATTTGTGTGTTACCCGTTGCCAAGGGAGTTGCTAATGCTGAGGGTAATATAACGGATTATCAACTGCGTCTAAACCAATCAGATTTCAGTAATTTTTTTTATTCGAACTTTCATGTACAAGTTATTCACATCATCTTATATATTTAGTTTTACAGTGCATACACATCATATATTCACTTCATTTGAGATTTAGAATATAAGTATAATATAGACACAGTCACATAACGAAGATAAAAAAGCACATGTACAGACAAGTGTATACACCGACAGACAGACGTATATATGCACAAACAATCTCGAAAACTTGCTTTCAGAAATTAACATAGAATTATAATAAAACAAAATATTCGGAAATGTATTTATTGGCCAATAAATCTCTCATCGACGGTAGAAACTAAAATATACATATAAAGACAAATGAATTCAAAGCACAAATCACACACCAACGCTAGATCAATCACAACGACAACTGATTACCCTTATGGCACGTCATACTATTACTTATTAGGTTAGTTACTGACTCACTACGCCTCGCTTTCGATAAGTTTGGCAAGTATCTAGTACATTTCGGAAAGATGTGTTTATTATGCAGCGTACAGATGTAGTCAGACGATAGGAATAAGTAATTTTAACATTTTACAACCTATATATCGTCAGAAATCGTTGGAGAAACGGAAGAACTTGTTTAAAACATAGCTTGAAATGAGGACCCCCTATAAATCCAAAATGGCGAGTGTCGTCCCTTTACTTTTTTTAATGTACATTGAATACACTTTTTTAACATGATTGAAACGGGGGGTTTCGGTGAATTTATTTATTGCAATACACAGAAATACACGTAAGATTACCAATTTTAATCCATTTTTTCTTCGGGAACAAATAATTAGGAAATTCACTATCCAACAACCAAGCCCCTGTGATTAAAGTATTCTCGTGCAAAATGTGACATAAAGTAAGCATTAAAGATTTTAATTGACTGATAACTGCAATGCGATAAGAATCTGTAATAAACAAAATACAAATAAAAATGACAGGTATTGGTTTCCATAGAAAAACAATTAAATATACCTTTCACATAGAATTAAGTAATGCAACATATCTTAAATATATTCTATAAATAAATTCATTAATTGAATAGAAAATAATGAGTTAAAACCGTAATCAATTGACTTTATTAAACTGACAGTACGTAATTATCAAGTTCAAAATGTAATGTTTGTCGACGAAATGGCGCACCATACTTGAAGCACATGGTAAACTAAAATCCATCGGTAACAAGAATATGCAAAACTAAGCATAGTTGACAATAAAGACAGAGGTAAATTACATCACTAGCAGATTAATAATACATAATTATAACAGTCAAAACACTTACACAGTGGAATTCAAGGCTTACAAAAAACTGTAGTAATCGAGCGTTTAGAAATATGGCGCAGTATTCCACCCATAAACAAACAAGTCGTACACAAAATCTTTCGTACAAAATACATGTAGTAATCAAAATAAGATATGCACAAGACATAACAGAAATAAAAGTTAACGTTGTACACAAGATAAGCACACAAGATATTTATAATTTTATATTAATGAAATGGTTTGTTAGCTTGCTTCTTATATCCCAAAATGATGTTTTGATATTTTCCATTATTTTTTTTTTTTTTAAGATTCCGTTCCGTTCCGTTAAATACCAATATCCACACGGGTAATGGTATTTTGCGGAACGGAACGGAATCATAAGAAAATTATTCAAAAGTTTCGTAACAACATTTGTTATATCATTATTCATTTCAATGTATAACAAACAAGCTATAGGTTAGCTTTTTAAAAAGAAAGTTAAGAAAGTCAGCCAGCGGAATATTATTTTTGGTCAAACGTTAATAGTATACACAATCTATTAAAATACGGGTAATGTAGTTTTCAGAAGAATGATAATAGGCAAGTGTATTTTTAGTTTGCACGCTTATTTTCATGTCTATATGCATATGTGCGGAGAGAAGCTTATATATTATAGCAAAGTACTTACATTGTACGATTGCAAATCTACTTATTACTTAAAATTGTAATTTGCAAGATTGCACTCTGAATTTCATGGTCCTGTCGCAAACTACTGCCGATGCATTTTCTCTCCAATCTCACTAAGCTGATTCCGAAGACCCCGGCCCGTGAATGCAGACGATACTTATGGGCAGTCTTTCAAGATATATATCCAGTTTGACCTAGAATCTTCGAGTTTCTCTAACAAGGACTGTCTAATTCCTTCCCAGAATTTTAATTTACGGAAGCGCAATTGAAGTTTAATCCCAACTTAATAAGTCAGCCCACTCATAAGGCTATCAAGTATTTATTTTTAAAAATGATTATAACCTTGCAAATGGATTTGATATAAACTTTGACTTGATGTAAACATTGTCTTTCGCTAGCTTGATTAACCAACTAGCTAATTCTTCCTAAAAAAAATCAAATAATTTATTATATAATGAATAAATGTTGCCTTTGTAAAAATATGTTTCACATTTTAAAAAGTTTGAAAGATTCCGTTCCGTTCCGTTAAATACCAATATCCACACGGGTAATGGTATTTTGCGGAACGGAACGGAACCAGAAGAAAATTGTTCAGACGGAAGGTAAGTGATGAATATTAAACTTTTTCCTTGCGAATGTGTTCGTTATATTTTAGAATTCTACGTAATATGGGATACACATTGCGTTATAAACTAGTAATATCATCCGTGTAAGTAATGTAGTATCATAGATGAAATAAAAGTTATAGCTGTACTCAACACAGGAGTGATATGCACATATGCAAGATGTTTGGATTGATGAAATGATTTGTTGGTTTGCTTCATTTATCTCAAAATAACATAGAAATAAACAAACAGCTAGTAGTTGTTATGATATATTTTATATTTCAAAATTGTTAGCCAGTTCCGTTCCGTTCCGTTAAATACCAATATCCACACGGGTAATGGTATTTTGCGGAACGGAACGGAACCAGAAGTAAATTATTTATAAGTATGGTAACAACATTTGTTATATCATCATTCATTCAAATTTATTTCAAATAAGACTATCAAGTATTTTTATCGATATTATCCCTGCGCTGCGAATGATCTTGGTATAATATGAATTCTACTTGATATAAGCATTATGTTTTTGCTAGCTTAATTAACCAACTAGTTAGTTCTGCCGTGACAATGATATGAAATTGATAAAAAAAAAAACCCCAAAACAGAGTTGTTGTTGTATGCAGCACACGCACACAAACGCTGAAATTAATAATCAGCAAATACACAAGATGACTGAATTGATTTGATTGATAGACCCATTCATCTTTAAAGAATCTGATAAAAAAAATTCAAGGAACGGTGAGTAGTTGTTATGATATTTTCCATTATTTAAAAAGTTTGAAAGATTCCGTTCCGTTCCGTTAAATACCAATATCCACACGAGTAATGGTATTTTGCGGAACGGAACGGAACCAGAAGAAAATTGTTCAGACGGAAGGTAAGTGATGAATATTAAACTTTTTCCTTGCGAATGTGCCCGTTATATTTTAGAATTCTACGTAATATGGGATACACATTGCGTTATTGCTAGCTTGATGAACAAACTAGTAATATCATCCGTGTAAGTAATGTAGTATCATAGATGAAATAAAAGTTATAGCTGTACACAACAAAGGAGTGATATGCACATATGCAAGATGTTCGAATTGATGAAATGATTTGTTGGTTTGCTTCATTTATCTCAAAATAACATAGAAATAAACAAACAGCTAGTAGTTGTTATGATATATTTTATATTTCAAAAATTTTAAACGGTTCCGTTCCGTTCCGTTAAATACCAATATCCACACGGGTAATGGTATTTTGCGGAACGGAACGGAACCAGAAGAAAATTGTTCAGACGGAAGGTAAGTGATGAATATTAAACTTTTTCCTTGCGAATGTGTTCGTTATATTTTAGAATTCTACGTAATATGGGATACACATTGCGTTATAAACTAGTAATATCATCCGTGTAAGTAATGTAGTATCATAGATGAAATAAAAGTTATAGCTGTACTCAACACAGGAGTGATATGCACATATGCAAGATGTTTGAATTGATGAAATGATTTGTTGTTTTGCTTCATTTATCTCAAAATAACATAGAAATAAACAAACAGCTAGTAGTTGTTATGATATATTTTATATTTCAAAATTGTTAGCCAGTTCCGTTCCGTTCCGTTAAATACCAATATCCACACGGGTAATGGTATTTTGCGGAACGGAACGGAACCAGAAGTAAATTATTTATAAGTATGGTAACAACATTTGTTATATCATCATTCATTCAAATTTATTTCAAATAAGACTATCAAGTATTTTTATCGATATTATCCCTGCGCTGCGAATGATCTTGGTATAATATGAATTCTACTTGATATAAGCATTATGTTTTTGCTAGCTTAATTAACCAACTAGTTAGTTCTGCCGTGACAATGATATGAAATTGATAAAAAAAAACCCCAAAACAGAGTTGTTGTTGTATGCAGCACACGCACACAAACGCTGAAATTAATAATCAGCAAATACACAAGATGACTGAATTGATTTGATTGATAGACTCATTCATCTTTAAAGAATCTGATAAAAAAATTCAAGGAACGGTGAGTAGTTGTTATGATATTTTCCATTATTTAAAAAGTTTGAAAGATTCCGTTCCGTTCCGTTAAATACCAATATCCACACGGGTAATGGTATTTTGCGGAACGGAACGGAACCAGAAGAAAATTGTTCAGACGGAAGGTAAGTGATGAATATTAAACTTTTTCCTTGCGAATGTGCTCGTTATATTTTAGAATTCTACGTAATATGGGATACACATTGCGTTATTGCTAGCTTGATGAACAAACTAGTAATATCATCCGTGTAAGTAATGTAGTATCATAGATGAAATAAAAGTTATGGCTGTACACAACACAGGAGTGATATGCACATATGCAAGATGTTCAAATTGATGAAATGATTTGTTGGTTTGCTTCATTTATCTCAAAATAACATAGAAATAAACAAACAGCTAGTAGTTGTTATGATATATTTTATATTTCAAAATTTTTAAACGGTTCCGTTCCGTTCCGTTAAATACCAATATCCACACGGGTAATGGTATTTTGCGGAACGGAACGGAACCAGAAGTAAATTATTTATAAGTATGGTAACAACATTTGTTATATCATCATTCATTCAAATTTATTTAAAATAAGACTATCAAGTATTTTTATCGATATTATCCCTGCGCTGCGAATGATCTTGGTATAATATGAATTCTACTTGATATAAGCATTATGTTTTTGCTAGCTTAATTAACCAACTAGTTAGTTCTGCCGTGACAATGATATGAAATTGATAAAAAAAAAAACCCCAAAACAGAGTTGTTGTTGTATGCAGCACACGCACACAAACGCTGAAATTAATAATCAGCAAATACACAAGATGACTGAATTGATTTGATTGATAGACCCATTCATCTTTAAAGAATCTGATAAAAAAATTCAAGGAACGGTGAGTAGTTGTTATGATATTTTCCATTATTTAAAAAGTTTGAAAGATTCCGTTCCGTTCCGTTAAATACCAATATCCACACGGGTAATGGTATTTTGCGGAACGGAACGGAACCAGAAGAAAATTGTTCAGACGGAAGGTAAGTGATGAATATTAAACTTTTTCCTTGCGAATGTGCCCGTTATATTTTAGAATTCTACGTAATATGGGATACACATTGCGTTATTGCTAGCTTGATGAACAAACTAGTAATATCATCCGTGTAAGTAATGTAGTATCATAGATGAAATAAAAGTTATAGCTGTACACAACAAAGGAGTGATATGCACATATGCAAGATGTTCGAATTGATGAAATGATTTGTTGGTTTGCTTCATTTATCTCAAAATAACATAGAAATAAACAAACAGCTAGTAGTTGTTATGATATATTTTATATTTCAAAATTTTTAAACGGTTCCGTTCCGTTCCGTTAAATACCAATATCCACACGGGTAATGGTATTTTGCGGAACGGAACGGAACCAGAAGTAAATTATTTATAAGTATGGTAACAACATTTGTTATATCATCATTCATTCAAATTTATTTCAAATAAGACTATCAAGTATTTTTATCGATATTATCCCTGCGCTGCGAATGATCTTGGTATAATATGAATTCTACTTGATAAAAGCATTATGTTTTTGCTAGCTTAATTAACCAACTAGTTAGTTCTGCCGTGACAATGATATGAAATTGATAAAAAAAAACCCCAAAACAGAGTTGTTGTTGTATGCAGCACACGCACACAAACGCTGAAATTAATAATCAGCAAATACACAAGATGACTGAATTGATTTGATTGATAGACTCATTCATCTTTAAAGAATCTGATAAAAAAATTCAAGGAACGGTGAGTAGTTGTAATGATATTTTCCATTATTTAAAAAGTTTGAAAGATTCCGTTCCGTTCCGTTAAATACCAATATCCACACGGGTAATGGTATTTTGCGGAACGGAACGGAACCAGAAGAAAATTGTTCAGACGGAAGGTAAGTGATGAATATTAAACTTTTTCCTTGCGAATGTGCTCGTTATATTTTAGAATTCTACGTAATATGGGATACACATTGCGTTATTGCTAGCTTGATGAACAAACTAGTAATATCATCCGTGTAAATAATGTAGTATCATAGATGAAATAAAAGTTATAGCTGTACACAACACAGGAGTGATATGCACATATGCAAGATGTTTGAATTGATGAAATGATTTGCTTCATTTATCTCAAAAGAACATAGAAATAAACAAACAGCTAGTAGTTGGTATGATGTTTTCCTTTATTTAAAAAGTTTGAAAGATTCCGTTCCATTCCGTTAAATACCAATATCCACACGGGTAATGGTATTTTGCGGAACGGAACGGAACCAGAAGAAATCTTTTCAGAAGAAAGATTACTTAAGTAATTTTCATCGACTTTACACACACAGATTAATTGAGTTTGGTTTAAACCTCAACTTTATATTTACAGTGTCAATCAAACATCATAAAACAACTAGTGACTTTAGGTTTTCTCGGGAAAGAAGCGTGTATTGACTTATAGAGCAATGAGTAGCATATTTTATGTAATACACAGTTCATTAATACAGCAAAATTTGTAAAACAATCTTCCATTTACGATAAGTTAAATTGAAATAATGACGTTTAAAAAAAATATTGTTTCCCCTTTTGGGGCCTCTTAACTGGTTCCGTTCCGTTCCGTTCCGTTCCGCAAAGTACCAATAGCCCTGACAAAAAACTGCCAAATACAAGAGACTGCTAACACAAAAAAAATGAATTCACCAAATGACTTCAAATATGGTAATAAATTTAATGATTTCTGCATACGTGTAATTCATATTCAAAATTTTAAAAAGGTTATACAGGTATTTGGTTCATGCTGTTATTTACATTTCAACATGAATTTACTGTACAGAAATAAAAGAACTACTGTACAGCGAGATATTTTATACAGTACATGTATATATTAAGTTTAAATATTGAAATTGTTCTATTCTGTACAAAAAGTCAAGTCATTATATAATATACAAAAATCAGAAATCAAATATGCACATTGAAACACAACAGCTTTGTGAAAATCTAGGAATGTCAAATATGATAATCTAAGGATATATGATTTACTAATAATTCTAAAATTAGTGACATGTATTGTGATCAACAGGAAAACCCTTCTCCCCATCCCTTGACCCATAACTGATTTCATTTGGACTGTGTTGTTACTAGCAAATGTTCTAGGTATAAAATGCACTTTTCAAATCATAATTCATTTATTTTCCTCATAAAGCAAGTACCAAAGTTGTACACCATGTTGACAATTTACCTTATGATACTATCAGCTTTTCTTCAATAAATCCATTAGTCTGAGCACATGGTTCAGTAAAAGAGAAACAAAATCTACTGATATTGAACAGACATACTATTCTAAATCAATGTTCCCACAAACTGTGATACATGACTGATACAGCTAAAATTCTGAGCAAAAAGATTCTTTGTCCCATTATCAGCAACTGCACTTTTTTATTTATTTAAAATGGAAACCAGGAACATTATAATTTTATCTTTGCAAGGTGCATACTTTGTTGCCCTCTGAGTAAAATGTTGTAATACATGTATTTTGATGTAAAACAAAATGACTAGGTTTACTTTAAAATGCACTAGGGAAAGTAATATTATCTGGTACAGATAGAAAGCAAATCCTAGGACACCATACATGCACATGTCTGTGATGCACAAAAATTTAGATATCATGATCAATAATGTCGCATAAACAAATGTAATAACACCCCCCCCCCCCCCCCCCCCCTCCCATCTTAACATGATGTCACAAGCAATGTGGTTGCTACTGCAAAATCTGCCTCTTATTCTTTAGATTTTGCATGAAGATTAAGAGAATTTATTGTTCTACTATGAAAAAGAAACAGCCAAGAATAAAAAAAATTGTTTTTCATTTGAGGAGATAGGACTGAACAGTACATTCTATATTGCAGGGAAATAAATGGTGGTATTCTTTGATGTTTAGTTTACTAATTGTGTAACAAAATGTTTTATGATGATCAACAATAATGAATAAGTACCTTTACAAAATGAAAAAATTCACAAGGTATACAAGAGACACCGAACATGAGTTTACATTACTTTTCAAAGTTATGAAAGACATCAATAATTTTTTGTTGTACAAATTAAAACTGACTACGATAGTCTCTCTTAGTTTCCATACACATAATCTATAGATGTTACAACTTGTTTTTTTTTATATTAAATTGCAGCTGATGATAAATATTCATATGCATGTAATGAGACCTCCACAATCAAATGTCCCCATTTATCACACACATTCCACACATTTACCTATTAACTTGTTTACAAGCACATTTAACATTACATAATTATTATTACAGAGCATGATTTTCCTTCCATTCCCTTGCAACCAAAACTTAATTAAATACAGTTCAGAGTACATTCAAAGACAATCATATAAGACAGTCAAGCACCTTAATTAATAAAATTGAACCAAAAAATGCCCCTCAACATGCTGGCTCTAAGAAGTCCGAGACTGAATATTCAATATATATACAAGTAGTAAACTTGTAGTTATTAATTTGTAGTTAGGAAGCCAAAATATTGGTGAGATGCTTTCTTCTACATTACAACCGCTCTGTCTATTTCCCTGTAGGTAAATCTTGGCAGTAGTCACTCCACAACTCTTTGGACACATTAAAGAAAAGTCACTGACAACTCCAGCTAGTCCTGGAACAAAGTTCTTGCACCATCTATGCCAAAAGCAGGCAAGTCCCTTTATATTTGGTTTGTACTTTCATTTGTTCGTTTCCTACAGATAAATGCTAGGCACAGCCATCATCAAGTACATTTCTGCAGCAAGTCATTGATGGGGAGGTTTCTCCAATCCCGAGTGATGTCATTGAAATGATAGTCAAAGTCCACCACATCCACCTCCCTGAAAGTCTGTGATGACAACAACATGGAGGCCACTCTCAGAGTCTCCTCGGTAACTGTTTCCAATCTAGAAAAAAGAAAAGTACTCATCAGTATAATTCTGTACAAAAAATTTAATGTTGCCATCCTGTAATCTGTTGTGCATTGTATCTAGCTATGCTTTTTTTTTTTATTAATAATTCAATCAAAAACTGTTATTCTGATTTTGTGACTTTTTTTAAATAAAAAAACCACTGTTATTTTGATTTTGTGTGAACACTGAATCATTAGGTAAGGCAAAATCAAAGCAGTGAATGAAATGTAGCAATGTTGTCAGTGAAACTCCAACATGTAGTATCAGTTTATTTCTTCAATACATGGGGAAAGTTATACTCAAATGTTTCTTACTTTTCTTCTTCCTTCCAAGATGCTTCCCTTGGGGAATATATTCTGTACATCTCAGAGACAGCGTCTGGGAAAAGCCTTTCATTATCTACCTGTTTGAGAAAGTAATACAGAGTTCCATTATTTGGTCTGAATCAAAGTTGGTTCAGAGTAAAAGAGAATGAAGAGCAGGTAAATATTAATGTAAAAATAAAGTACAAATAGTAATTAAGTGATCTCAGAAATTATCAAATCTTGTACGATATATTAAATACGAAATCAGAAATTTAACTTACCATAAATATATATGAATTCGCACAATTTTCCTGAATTCTCCTTCCTATTGTTTTTGCTACATTATTTAATCTACAAAGAAAAAGAAAATACATGCACAAATATAGATACCCAGTATATTGTAACATTTTATCAATAAGGATAGGTACAGTGATAAAAACTAACTAGGCAGAATGAAAATCATGCAAATGCATGTACAAGTTATGGTTTTTCCATGGAGCAACAGTGTTTCAGTTTACTATTTAATAACATAATGTCCGTTAAAGAGCACACATCATGATTGATCTGTTTTTCCATTTCAAAACAGAGAAACACAGATTGTATGTAAATTTTTTTTTTCTTTTTTCTTTTTTTTTGTAAAAGAGAGAAATTACATCAAACTCATAGGATGAGATACTGTAAACAAATTACATTTGGCTGTGTATTCTATTTAGTGTTTTTGGCATAAGGTGACTTCTGCTTGAATGCCATGCATATATATGTATAAGAGTAGGAGCAATGGGGAATATGTTAATTCAAATTCACAACAACTTGCCGAAAAACTGATTTCTGCCAAATATTGTACATGCCAAATATAATATATTTTCAGCATCTCTTTAAAAACAACAAATGATATAATAAAAAATAAAAAGTTCGTAGTAACTTATCAATCGAGCAAAATTAAATGACCAGATAACCTCTAAGGATTGATCTTTTTATATCAATATTGAAAAAATGAAATGTCAGTTAGTGCACCAATAAGGCTCAGGTAATATATCTGTCTTACTCTTTATCCCGTAAGTTTTCGTTAGCTTGATAATAGCCAGCAATTATGTATCCCCTGCTTTTACAGTATGCATCAATCTGAAATGAATACGAAAAATTTACATATTAGAACTTGTAAATGCAATTACATCATGTCGGATTTCAAAAAAAATTAACCTTTAATCATGTATTGTTCTATAATGATATTTTAAGAAGTTCTACATAACATAAGATTCCTATCTCTTGAAATTTTATTTAATTTATCAAATTTTGCTTGAGTTGCATTAATAAAACGTAGACATTCAATCATGTAATACAATTTTTTCTAAAGATCAATATTATAATGTGACATTTCTAACGAAATAGCACTACGGTTCATTTAAATACCGGCTATCCCGAAACTCGAATTTCCTCTGGTGTTTGTTGATGGTTTGATTTTTGAAGAACATTACTTATGAGACATATAATTTTCTATCTCGACAATAACTAAATATTACATAATATCATAAAACACATTTAAAAAATACATAAACTGAGAGAACAGCGTTTATACCTGTAACAGGGCAGCTTCCAGCATGGGCGACAGACTCAAAGTTAAATGAAACAAAGGTACACAGTCTACAAATTTCAAAACTTTGCGGTCTTTTGATTTATTATCTTCGGCCAACAATACTCCATTTACAGCACAATTTGGATGTTTTACAGCGTGTAACAGTATTTTACAATACGCTTGAATGCTGACGATGAGCTCCGCCATCCTAGCAGCTTTTAATTTTGTTCGGTCTAATGTACGAAGGATTCATGCAAAGTTCAAATAAATATAAAGCTTTTATTCCATATATAAACTCTGTCATTCTTGAAAAGGAAGTGTTAAAACTTTGA